>NW_027224281.1:637161-937161 GCF_023699985.2 Odocoileus virginianus
GTTTGAATGTTTTTCCCTGTAGAAAAAAAAGACAGGTATACTGGTGGTCAAATCAGGGAACTTGAGATTAACATGGTGTCTTCATGGATATCTTATCCACAACTTGCCATCGGTAGCATGAATCAGACAATGTTTTCTCTTCTCTTCCTTCCTGTCTTCCTTGAGCAAGAATATATTTCATTTAATCCCTGAGATATAAGGTTACATAATGATTGTTACATAAATACTTAACAAAATTGTTAAGTATAAACAATTTTGCTTTTGTTAACAGTACACATTTTGCTTTCTTGACAAAGAATTTTCTTACTTTTATACAGCCAGCCCTTCACATAACAGATTGTTAACATATACTGCCTGGATGGGAAAGTATATAGCTCAGGGTAGTTATTGCTTTATTTACAGTTGTATATCTTCTAATGAAAACAGCTAGACTAAATTCATTTTATGATTTAAAGTCTACTAATCTCAGTATACTTTGCTTATACTTTATCTCATTATTTTTGTTTCAGTAAACATGGCACAGAAGAAAATATTCTAATTTGAAATTTGACTGTGTTTTGTCCCTGGATGGTGCATGAATTTTTCTCAGGATGGTTATTTTTTAGTTGTTTTTATGAAAATAGTTTATTTTTCCTGTTGTTGTTCTTGTTGTTGTTCTTGTTGTTGTTGAGAAATGGGAGGCCTTATGAATATGAATATTGGAGAGATGACTGGCTTAAGTAAGGATGTTATTTCTTCCAAAAAAAAATAAGAAAAATAAATGGAACACCTGCAAGTGTTTGTAATTCAAGGAACAGGGCTTTGGGAGATTAAGGAGTCCAGAATCCTGTCATGAGCCCAAGGTTTAACAAGCCACATTGCCAATAAATAAGAGGTTTTTGTGGGGAGTTCTCATGAGGCTTAGGAATTGCATTTAAACAAGTGTTTTTACCTATTCCATCTAGTACATTAACTATTTAGTCCATAAAGCTTTCATAAACTTATGAAACACAGCAACTAATCAATAGTAGTGTTTTTTGAAATGAGGGTAGAAAAGTTGTGGTTACATGTGAGGAGAAAGTTAGAGGACTTTTTTCAGAAGAGAAAATAATTATTAGTGATTAAAACTCAAATTAAGGGTAAGGAATCTAGGAAATAAATTTTTGAAAATAAAAGCCTCTTTTTTATGATTCTCCTCTTTTTTATGAAAACATAGAAATACGAAGGAGATCACAGGATTTCTATGGGTAGGATGAAAACTTATTTGATAATTAAAAAATTAAACTCATTAACCTCCATCACTGCGTGTGACATGGGCAAAACTAAATCACTTCTGCTTTTGTTGGCTACTTCCTCATGGATTTTAAGGTATAAAATCATCAAACTGCTGTTAGAGAATGATAATTTGAAAGAAATATTTGGAAATTAGCTCAAGTTATGACTATCTTTTAGGATGTTGGATTATGTTCCTTTTGAAAAAATATGGGGAAATGGTTAGTCTAAAATGTTTAAGTGACTCTGCGCACAGTTGCTCAGTTGTGTCCTACTCTTTGTGACCCAATGGACTGTAGCCTGCTGACTCCTCTGTCCATGAAATTTTCCAGGCAGGAATACTGGAATGGGTTGCCATAGGTTTGTTGCATATGGCCTTTATCATGTTGAGCTATGTACCCTTCATACCCACTTTCTGGAGACTTTTTTATCATAAATGGTCCTGAATTTGTCAAAAATTTATTGTGCATCTAATGAGATGATCATATTGATTTTATTCTTCAATTTGTTGGTGTAGTGTATAACATTGATTGATTTGCATATATTGAAAAATCCTTGGATCCCAGGGGTGAATCCCACTTGATCATGGTGTATGACCTTTTTAAAGTATTGTTGGTATAGTATAGTAAAGTTGCAGGATATAAAATTAACACAGAGAAATCCCTTGCATTCCTATACACTAACAATGAGAAAACAGAAAGAGAAATTAAGGAAACAATACCATTCACCATTGCAACAAAAAGAATAGAATACTTAGGAGTATATCTACCTAAAGAAACAAAAGACCTATACATAGAAAACTATAAAACACTCACGAAAGAAATCAAAGATGAGAAACAAAGAGATCAAAGAAACAGATGGAGAAACATACCATGTTCATGGATTGGAAGAATCATTATTGTCAAAATGGCTATACTACCCAAAACAATCTATAGATTCAATGCAATCCCCATCAAGCTACCAATGGTATTTTTCACTGAACGAGAACAAATAATTTCACAATTTGTATGGAAACACAAAAAACCTTGAATAGCCAAAATAATCTTGAGAAAGAAGAATGGAACTGGAGAAATCAACCTGTCTGACTTCAGACTCTACTACAAAACCACAGTCATCAAGACAGTATGGCACTGGCACAAAGACAGAAATATAGATCAGTGGAACAGAATAGAAAGCCCAGAGATAAACCCATGAACCTATGGACACCTTATCCTCAACAAAGGAGGCAAGGATATACAATAGAAAAAAGACAACCTCTTTAACAAGTGGTGCTGGGAAAACTGGTCAACCACTTGTAAAAGAATGAAACTACAACACTTTCTAACACCATACACAAAAATAAGCTCAAAATGGATTAAAGATCTAAATGTTAAGACCAGAAACTATAAAACTCCTAGAGGAGAACATAGGCAAAACACTCTCCGACATGAATCACAACAGGATCCTCTATGACCCACCTCCCAGAATATTGGAAATAAAAGCAAAAATAAACAAACAGGACCTAATGAAACTTAAAAGCTTTTGCACAACATTGGAAACTATAAGCAAGGTGAAAAGACAGCCCTCAGATTGGGAGAAAATAATAGCAAATGAAGCAATAAAGGAATAATCTCAAAAATATACAAGCAACTCCTGCAGCTCAATTCCAGAAAAATAAGTGACCCAATCAAAAAGTGGGCCAAAGAACTAAACAGACACTTCTCCAAGGAAGACATACAGATGGCTAACAAACACATGAAAAGATGCTCAACATCACTCATTATCAGAGAAATGTAAATCAAAACCACAACGAGGTACCATTACACGCCAGTCAGGATGGCTGCTATCCAAAAGTCTACAAGCAATAAATGCTGGAGAGGGTGTGGAGAAAAGGGAGCCCTCTTACACTGTTGGTGGGAATGCAAACTAGTACAGCCGCTGTGGAGAACAGTGTGGAGATTTCTTAAAACCTGGAAATAAAACTGCCATATGACCCAGCAATCCCACTTCTGGGCATACACACCGAGGAAACCAGATCTTAAAGAGATACGTGCACCCCAAAGTTCATCACAGCACTGTTTATAATAGCCAGGACATGGAAGCAACCTAGATGCCCATCAGCAGACGAATGGGTAAGGAAGTTGTGGTACATATACACCATGGAATATTACTCAGCTGTTAAAAAGAATTCATTTGAATCAGTTCTAATGAGATGGATGAAACTGGAGCCCATTACACAGAGTGAAGTAAGCCAGAAAGATAAAGACCATTACAGCATACTAACACATATATATGGAATTTAGAAAAATGGTAATGATAACCCTATATGCAAAACAGGAAAAGAGACACAGATGTACAGAACAGACTTTTGGACTCTGTGGGAGAAGGCGAGGGTGGAATATTTCGAGAGAATAGCATGTATATTATCTACAGTGAAAGAGATCACCAGCCCAGGTTGGATGCCTGAGACAAGTGCTCAGGCCTGGTGCACTGGGAAGACCCAGAGGAATCGGATGGAGAGGGAGGTGGGAGGGGGGATTGGGATGGGGAACACATGTAAATCCATGGCTGATTCATGTCAATGTATGACAAAACCCATTACAATATTGTAAATAATTAGCCTCCAACTAATAAAAAAATAATAAAGTATTGTTGGATTCAGACTGTTAAGATTTTGTTGAGAATTTTTGCATCTATTTTCCATCAATAATATTGGCCTATAATTTTCTTTTTTGTGTGTGGTATCTTTGTCTAGCTTTGGTAGCAGGTCTTGGTGGCCTCATAGAATGAATTTGAAAGTTTTCCTTACCTACTAACACTCCTCCAAAGAACTCAGTCTTCTCTGAGTGAGATAAGAGGAGGTGAAAGTAGATTGTAAAATAATTACCAATTTGTTCTCCCATAGCATTATAAAGTTTTCTGCAATTAAAAATGTTGGGCAAATATTTCAAGGATCTTAATCTGATTTTTAGAATTTTTCTTAAGAGCCCTCATTTAGGAAATTCCCTAAAGCAATTTGTTTTTAATTATTTCAAATCTTATCCAAGTCAAAAATTCCCACCGATGGGAGCTGGTTATTTAGACTATCTTGAAAACATTTAAAAATGCTTCCAAAACATTTCCGAATGATAAAATCCCCATTCTCTGACAAGGACCTACTCAGAGACAAGTAACGTTCTTCCTTAATTCACAGGGAGAGTTAACAGAGATTGATTTTTCACACTGTGGTAGTTTTCATTCAGAAGAATATTGTTACTTTTAGAACAGATGAAGTTATTAAGGTTTTCTTTTCCTCTTTAGGAAAAAGATCTTTAGACCCAATGTTTTTCTCATCTATCATCTATTATGTTGTAGACTGTTTGGAGAATTTATGATCTAATAAATCTCAGAGGCAAGAAACTCATCCTGTAAGTGGTTCATTGATAGGATAATTGATACCCTAAGTAGTGTAAACCCCAGATTAATGCACTTCTCTTCAAATAACGCATGTACTGTTACACTGTTGGATTTGTTAAGACACATTTCTGCATCACATTTTTCATTCTTTCATTTGCTCGGAAATTTCTGGCTATGGAATTTTTTTTTTTTTTTTTAGAAAATGAAAGGGCGCTCAAACATGGCCACTTGGTTCTAAAGAGGACATGAGACTCAGATGTATAGAACAGACTTGTGGACTCTGTGGGAGAAGGCGAGGGTGGGATGTTTCAAGAGAACAGCATCGAAACATGTATATCTAGGGTGAAACAGATCACCAGCCCAGGTTGGATGCATGAGACAAGTGCTCAGGCCTGGTGCACTGGGAAGACCCAGAGGGATGGGGTGGAGAGGGAGGTGGGAGGGGGGACTGGGATGGGGAATACATGTAAATCCATGGCTAATTCATTTCAATGTATGACAAAAACCACTGCAATGTTGTAAAGTAATTAGCCTCCAACAAATAAAAAAAAAAAAAAAGAGGACATGAAAAGTGAGCACTGATTTCATGAATCATGGATTGACAGGTCCTCTTTCTGCTTCATTATCTTTACTTAGGTTCTGAGAAACGCAGTCAGCTTAGTCAGCTTTTAATACATCATAACTTCCACTGGGATCTTTATTGTGTATAATCAGACTTGCTTTGAGATGTAGAACCAGGACTGGTACAAGGATTTCCCTGAAGAGAGCCTAGTGTCTCTTATTTAATATTAATATCATAAGCATTTGTGAAGTTTCCTGGGGGATTTCTAACCTCCGTTCATATAATTAGTAATTTTTTCTTTACATTGGATTCTTTTCCAAACTGCTACATCATGTATAATACCTTCTCTTACCTAATTTAGTTAGACTAGTAGATTTAAATATTACACATTAGAAAGATTTTAAACAGGAAGTAGGGATCTATGAAAAAAAATTTTAAAAAAACAAAATTTTAAATGGCATACTCTTAATTTGTATTCACTAGAAATTCAGTGCCCATTGGTCTTTTCCATCCCTCTCTTAGGAGTTGTTATGAAAATAAATAAATAAAATCACTTAATTTTGGTAGTATAAGTCACTGTTTTGTGTGTGGGGAAACGACCTTTTTTTTAAGCAATTTGAAGATTTTTTTTTTGAGAGTTTGATGCTTTTCTACTAATAAGGGAAGCTTCTTATATTGTAAAATGATAATCTTCACCTTCTTCCACTAAATGTAAGCAATGTGTGTATATAGACTTGTAAATGTTTATTTTTCACATAAAAACACACATGTATTTATAAAATAGGTTGAACTTCCCAAAACAACTGCATTGTCTCCGAAAAGTAAATATTCTCTTATTTTCTTTTTTTAGGTTTTTGCGAAGGTTAAATTTTATACAATAGCTAATTTGTGCAAAATACTTCATAAATCAAACTGGTCTTTTTATGGCTTCTCATCAAAGATAACTCTGACTCAATTTCTTATTTCATTTTAACTAAGATTTAATCATAATTTTGAGAAGTATATTTTTATTACATTGCTTGAATTTTCAAGTGAGTATGGAGAACTGAAATGTTGTTGCTGAACCACAAAAGAGCCAGGATTCTTGGCCTCTGGAGGAGAAGAATTCAATCTGGGCCAGAGACGAGGCTTGATGGCTCAGAGCTTTTGTGTAATAAAGTTTTATTAAAGTATAAAAGAGAGAAAGCTTCTGACATAGACATCAGAAGGGGGCAGAAAGAGTGCCCCCTGCTAGTCTTTAGCCTGGATGTTATATAGCTACTAGCAGTCTGCTAATTAGAGAAAGGAAATGTCTCAAAACTCAGAGAATGGCACCAGGCCCCTCACCCACAACATGCATTTTGAGATAACATTGGCACCAGGTGAGTCATCCCGGGCCATAAAATGATTGACATGAATCTTGAAGAAAGGCAGATTTCCATACAAATATATAGTTTCATTAACATAGATTAGGAGAACAATGTATGAGTATAACATACTGGTTTTTCAAGTGGAACCAACTTGAAGACAGAGTAAGTGCACAGTACATTTTGCGACCCCATGGACTGTAGCCACCAGGTTCCTCTGCCCATGGGATTTTCCAGGCAAGAATACTGGAGTGGGTTGCCATTTCCTTCTCCAGGGTACATTAGCATAGCTTAAGACAAACATTTCTATAAGAAAAATGCATTGGTTAGCTCAAGGTTTGAGAAAAGTTAAGTTCAGGTGGAACCAGGTGTCATTATGGCAACACAAAATTTTAAGAGAAACCTCTTCTATATTTGTATAGAGAAGGGGAGAAAATATAACACTAGTTTGTTTCTTTCTACTGCTTAAGAGAGAGAGAGAAAATGTGACACTTGCAGCCTATTTCCTCAGTTTGGAGCCCCCTGGCCTTCCTGCCTGTTACCCTCTCAGAAGCATAGAAGGTACTTGAGCTGGAGAGGGATAGAGCGATGATTTCAGACTTCAGTGTTTATAGCTAAATAAGAGTGAGCTTCATGACAATGTTTATGGCTAAATAAGAGTGAGTATGTTGGAAAATGCTAAAATAATCATTAGAAGCCATTGAAGTTCAGTATTACATAGTAGTTCAGTTTAAACATCAAAAGCCAGAAGTTGTGTGGTGGCTAAGGGACATGGGTGGAGGTCACTGTGGTTGTAGATGTTGCGATTTGGTGTAAGAAAAATGCTGAATATGTTCTGATGGCTCTTAGAGAAAAATGACAGAGAAATTAGAGAAATATTTTCAGAAATATTTCTTGAGTTTCTTCTATGTACTATGCATTGTCTTAGATATAGGAGCCATATAGTAAACAAAATAGAAAAATGTTTTTCCTTATAGAATTTACAGTTTCTAGAGAAACACAGGTATTCAGGGGGCAAAACAGTCTGATGAGTGTTATGGCGGAGAATCTAGTGTCATTTATGAGCATGGGTAATGACAGCTGACATTTATTGACATTGACATTTATTTGCCATATTCCAGATACTTTCTCAACCAGTTCATTTAGGCTTCTTCCATTTAATTAACTCAGTAGCCCAATGAAAGTGAGGCTATCTCTATTACCACGGTTTCGTAGGATGGAACAGAAAGAGAAGTCACTTGCCCAAAGAGTTATAGTTTGTAAGTAGGAAATTAAGATTCACAACACTCTAACTCCATAGACCCTACTCTTTTTTTGTGATGAGAAGAAGTTGATAACTTGTTACTGAAATGTTACAGTAAATGATCCAGTGGGAGAATCATGTAGAAATTTCAAGTAAGTTTGTTTTTGTTGTTGTTGTTGTTGTTGTTGTTTTAAGTATAAACTATGGAAGGAATATGTTGAGCTGCTAAGTCATGTCTGACTCTTTGTGACACCATGGACTATAAACCAACAGGCTCCCCTTTCCATGGGATTTCCAGGTAATAATATTCAAATAGGTTGCCATTTCCTTCCAAGGAGATCTTCCTGACCCAAGGATCAAACCTGTGTCTCTTGAATTGGCAGGCAGTTTCTTTACAACTGAGCCACTGGGGAAGCCCCATAAAAGGAATATCAGTTCAGTTCAGTTGCTCAGTCGTGTCTGACTCTTTGAGACCCCATGAAGAGCAGCACACCAGGCCTCCCTGTCCATCACCAACTCCCAGAGTCCACCCAAACTCATGCCCATTGTGTCGGTGATGCCATCCAACCATCTCATCCTCTGTCATCCCCTTCTCCTCCTGCCCTCAATCTTTCCAGCATCAGGGTCTTTTCAAATGAGTCAGCTCTCCGCATCAGGTGGCCAAAGTATTGAAGTTTCAGCTTCAACATCAGTCCCTCCAAAGAACACTCAGGACTGACCTCCTTTAGGATGGACTTGTTGGATCTCCTTGCAGTCCAAGGGACTCTCAAGAGTCTTCTCCAACACCACAGTTCAAAAGCATCCATCCTTCTGTGCTCAGCTTTCTTTATAGTCCAACTCTCACATC
Organism: Odocoileus virginianus; assembly: GCF_023699985.2. NCBI lineage: Eukaryota > Metazoa > Chordata > Mammalia > Artiodactyla > Cervidae > Odocoileus > Odocoileus virginianus. Next base: position 645,786 of record NW_027224281.1, read on the forward strand.
CATACATGACCACTAGAAAAACCATAGCCTTGACTAGATGGACCTTTGTTGGCAAAGTAATGTCTCTGCTTTTTAATATGCTGTCTAGGTTGGTCATAACTTTCCTTCCAAGGAGCAAGCGTCTTTTAATTTCATGGCTGCAATCACCATCCACAGTGATTTTGGAGCCCAGAAAAATAAAGTCAGCCACTGTTTCCACTGTTTCCCCATCTATTTGCCATGAAGTGATGGGACCAGATGCCATGATCTTAGTTTTCTGAATGTTGAGCTTTAAGCCAATTTTTTCACTCTCTTCTTTCACTTCCATCAAAAGGCTCTTTAGTTCTTCTTCACTTTCTGCCATAAGGGTGGTGTCATCTGCATATCTGAGGTTATTGATATTTCTCCCAGCAATCTTGATTCCAGCTTGTGCTTCCTCCAGTCCAGCATTTCTCATGATGTACTCTGCATATAAGTTAAATAAGCAGCTTTGCTTGAGCAGCTGTGAAGAGATACCCCACGTCCAAGATAAGAGAAACCCAAGTAAGATGGTAGGCGCTGAGAGAGGGCATCAGAGGGCAGACAGACTGAAACCACAATCACAGACAACTAGCCAATCTGATCACATGGACCACAGCCTTGTCTAACTCAATGAAACTAAGCCATGCCATGTGGGGCCACCCAAGATGGATGGGTCATGGTGGAGAGGTCTGACAGAATGTGGTCCACTGGAGAAAGAAATGGCAAAACACCTCAGTATCCTTGCCTTGAGAACGCCATGAATAGTATGAAAAGGCAAAAGAGATAGGACACCGAAAGATGAGCTCCCCAGGTCGGTAGGTGCCCAATATGCTGCTGGAGATCAGTGGAGAAATAACTCCAGAAAGAATGAAGAGGTGGAGCCAAAGGCAAAAACAGCACCCTGTTGTGGATGGGACTGTCGTGATAGAAGTAAGGTCTGATGCTGTAAGAGCAATATTGCATAGGAACCTGGAATGTTAGGTCCATGAATCAAGGCAAATTGGAAGCGGTCAAACAGGAGATGGCAAGAGTGAATGTCGACATTCTAGGAATCAGCGAACTAAGATAGACTGGAATGGGTGAATTTAACTCAGATGACCATTATATCTACTACTGTGGGCAAGAATCCCTTAGAAGAAATGGAGTAGCCATCATAGTCAACAAAAGAGTCCAAAATGCAGTACTTGGATGCAATCTCAAAAACAACAGAATGATCTCTGTTCGTTTCCAAGGCAAACCATTCAATATCATGGTAATCCAAGTCTATGCCCCGACCAGTAACACTGAAGAAGCTGAAGTTGAATGGTTCTATGAAGACCTACAAGACCTTCTAGAACTAACACCCCCAAAAGATGTCCTTTTCATTATAGGGGACTGGAATGCAAAAGTAGGAAGTCAAGAAACATCTGGAATAACAGGCAAATTTGGCCTTGGAGTACAGAATGAAGCAGGGCAAAGGCTAATAGAGTTCTGCCAAGAGAATGCACTGGTCATAGCAAACACCCTCTTCCAACAACACAAGAGGAGACTCTACACATGGACATCACCAAATGGTCAACACCGAAATCATATTCACTGATTAGCTCTAGTAATTTTCTGGTTGTGTCCTTAGGTTTTTTTGTGTAGAGGATCATATCATCTGCAAACAGTGAGAGTTTTACTTCTTCTTTTACAATCTGGATTCCATTTATTCCTTTTTCTTCTGATTGCTATGGCTAAAACTTCCAAAACTATATTGAATAGTAGTAGTGAGAGTGGGCATCCTTGTCTTGCTCCTGAAATGCTTTCAATTTTTCACCATTGAGGATAATGTTTGCTGTGGGTTTATCATATATGGCTTTTATTATGTTGAGGTATGTTCCTTCTATGCCTGCTTTCTGGAGGGGTTTTTATCATAAATGGATGTTGAATTTTGTCAAAGACTTTCTCTGCATCTATTGAGATAATCATATGGTTTTTATCTTTCAATTTGTTAATGTGGTGTATCACATTGATTGATTTGTGAATATTGAAGAATTCTTGCAACCCTGGGATAAAGCCCACTTGGTCAAGATGTCTGATCTTTTTAATATGTTGTCAGATTCTGTTTGCTAGAATTTTGTTAAGGATTTTTGCTTCTATGTTCATCAGTGATATTGGCCTGTAGTTTTCTTTTTGTGTGGCATTTTTGTCTGGTTTTGGTATTAGGGTGATGGTGGCCTCATAGAATGAGTTTGGCAGTTTACCTTCCTCTGCAATTTTCTGGAAGAGTTTGAGTAGAATAGGTGTTAGCTCTTCTCTAAATTTTTGGTAGAATTCACCTGTGAAGCCATCTGGTCCTGGGTTTTTGTTTGTTGGAAGATTTTTGATTACAGTTTCAATTCCTGTGCTTGTGGTGGGTCTGTTAAGATTTTCTATTTCTTCCTGGTTCAGCTTTGGAAGGCTAAACTTTTCTAAGAATTTTTCCATTTCTTCCAAGTTGTCCATTTTATTGGCATATAGTTGCTGATAGTAGTCTCTTATGATCCTTTGTATTTCTGTATTGTCTGTTGTGATTTCTCCATTTTCATTTCTAATTTTGTTGATTTGATTCTTCTCCCTTTTTTTCTTGATGAGTCTGGCTAATGGTTTGTCTATTTTATTTATCTTCTCAAAAACCAGCTTTTAGTTTTGTTGATTTTTGCTATAGTCTCCTTTGTTTCTCTTTCATTTATTTCTGCCCTAGTTATCTTAATGTTACTAGGACAACAGATTTTAAAATAATGAAGTAAAATTAACTAACCTTGTATAAAAATACAATTAATTCTTTTAATGTAAATAGAAATATGAATATTGATTCAAAATTCAAACATACATACAGTTGGATTTAAAGTTTTGGTGTAAGAATTCAGAATACTGATGTAATTATTGATTTTTTGAGATCCTCACTATTAAACATTCTAGTTGCTAAGCTACATATATAAAGAAACATTTTATTAGGCACTTTTGTTTCTTATTCCTTCTATTTTCATATTCTTTCTATTTTTGTATTTTCTTGCATATTTTTGTTTTTTGTTCCAAAATCAAAAAACTGGAAATAATCTGACATTTAACTGAATCAAAGTAAATTGGAGACTCAAGTGAGGAGAGATACTATAAAATATAGTTGAAACATATTGGTTCAATTATTACAACCTGTTTACACTTGCATGTGTTAGTGTTTCTCAATTTTGGATATTCATTTCAAGTAAACAAGGAGTTTATTTTATTATTATTTCAACACCCAGGGTACACCCTATGTCAATAAAGTCAAAATTTTAGAGGATAATGTAACATATCAGCACGCTTTGAAAACTTCTAAACCTTTAATGTGCACTGGAATAACCTAAGGATCTTAATCAAAAGCAAATTCTGATAGTAAGTCTTATAAATGGATTGAAATTATGCATTTTAGATAAAATCTCTCAGATCTTGTCACTGCTACTCATCTATGGACCACTGGGAAAAAAAACAAAGGGTAGAAGACCTCTTGTTTTGAACACCTTCCCCAGAGTTCTTTCAGATTCAAGATGCCCCACTTCCATGCATTAAACGGTTTCTTTAGCATTGGATTTGCTGTGGCTGCAGGATTCTGGGATATTTTAAGGGCAATATGTGTGTCTGGAATTCCACCTTATAGGTGAGCAGACTATGATTTACAGCTACATCAGTGTGCTGAGTAAAAGAAGCAAGAAAGAGAGTTGGAGTTCGGTAAAGGTCAAGGCTGTATATTATACCTTATTTAACTTGTATGCAGAGTAAATCATGCAAAATGCTGAGCCAGATGAGGCACAAGCTGGAACCAACATTGCTGGGAGAAATATCAATAATCTCAGATGTGCAGATGACACCACCCTCATGGCAGAAAGAGAAGAGGAACTAAAGAGCCTCTTAATGAGGATGAAAGAGGAGAGTGAAAAAGCTGGCTTAAAACTCAACATTCAAAAAACTAAGACCATGGCATCCTGTCCCATCACTTCATGGCAAATAGATGGGGAAACAATGGAAACAGCAACAGACTTTATTTTCTTGGGCTCCAAAATCACTGCAGATGGTGACTGCAGCCGTGAAATTAAAAGACACTTACTCCTTGGAAGAAAAGCTATGACCAACCTAGAAACAGCATATTAAAAAGCAGAGACATTACTTTGCTGACAAAGGTCCATCTAGTCAAAGCTATGGTTTTTCCAGTAGTCATGTATGGATGTGAAAGTTGGACCATAAAGCTGAGCACCAAAGAATTGATGCTTTTGAACTGTGGTGTTGGGAAGACTCTTGAGACTACCTTGGACTGCAAGGAGATCCAACCGGTTAATCCTCAAGGAAATCAACCCCAAATATTCATTAGAAGGAATATATGTATATATGTATATACATATATAAATACACATTATATATATATATATATATATATATATATTCTAGACTATATATATAACAGAGTCGGAATTATGCCTATGATAGGAGTTTTTTTAATCTTTTTTAAAATTTATTTTAATTGAAAGGATAGGAATTTTAATTGTAGCCATTTACCTTCTTTTATAGTACTGATGAAAACTAAGTCAAATAATATGAGAGCACTTGGAAAATCAATGTCTGACATCCATGAATGAATGGATAATTAAATACAAGGGTAGTAAATAATATTGTATGTGTTTTTGTTCTATGATTAGACACTACAGGTGAGTAAGTTTAAATACTATCCAAAGAACATTGACCTGTCAGTAATGAGTACAATGGTTTGAACTGAGAAGAGACAGAAGACAGCTGTGTACTTAGAATTTCATGAGAATTTATAGTTGTTGTTGTTTAGTCTCTAAGTCATGCCCGACTTTATTTTGGTGTCCCTGGACTCTAGCCCACCAGGCTCTTCTATCCATGGGATTTCCCCACACTAGAATACTGGAGTGGGTTGCCATTTCCTCCTCCAAGGGATCAGGGATTAGACTCACTTGTCCTGCATTGGCAGGCAGGTTCTTTACCACTGAGGCATCAAAGAAGACCCGGACTTATAGTAACCCAATGACAAAATGTTCAGAAGCAAATAAGGAATCATATGAAAGGAAAGAAGAAATGATTCTAAGATGAAACTGACATGAAATGACAATTGCTTGTAAATTATGGCTTTTGGCTACTATAAGTAGCTATTCCATAAATAATACAGCATTACTAGTATAAAGATAAAAAAATGTGTTGGGCCGCAATTTTTGGACCACAAAAAATTGTTAGTGGTGAGCATAAAAATTTGAATCTTTTTAGTGAGACTATATCATAAGATTCTGCAATAACCCTCCAACTGATATTTTTTTCCTTGGTTAGGACAGGTTTGAAATATTTTGATTATCTTCATTATATAAAATGAAACAAAAGTGATACTAGGATTGGAGAGGGAGAAGAAAGCAGTACAGTCTCATAAGGAACTGTAGATTAAAGGTTAGAAGAAAATTACTGGTAAGGCCTTAGACTTACCCACATTTACTTGGGGCCAATATATTTTGAGTAAAATCACAGGTCCTGGAGCCAGATATTCTAGATTCTTATCATTTATTATGTTTGGGAACATGGACATTTACTGAAACTAAATAAGTGTCAGTTTATTCAGCTTTCAAAATAAAATAGTGCTAGGGTTTGCCCTGAGAGAAAACTGTAAATACTAAATGAAGTTATCTACTTCAAAGTGCTGGGCTTTCTGCTTGATATTTTATACTATCTTAATCATGTATGTTATTATTTTATGATGATCATCATAGTTGCTGTTGTTTGTATTTTTTTTTAAATCAAACTGGAGCTTCTTTAATTCTTAAGAATCTCTGACTTTATTCTTGTTATTTTTGCATACATAGTCACTGTAACACAGTTTCAATGAAAGTGTCCCAGAGAGAATTTGGGAAAGGTATTATATGAGAAAATGATTTTGAATTTCCAAAAATTTGAAGAATAAAACTAAAACATTGCCTATCTCAACAAACCAAAGGTATATTTCTGATATGATACTATGACACTGAGTCTATTCATCTACATTTTCTATTGTCCAGAATTTTCTTCAGAGCAAATTTGACATTCTTATTCTGCAGACTGTAGATCAGAGGGTTTAGCATGGGCACAATGCAGGTATAAAACACAGAGGATACTTTCCCTTGGTCCATAGAACTCACAGATGAAGGCTTCAGGTACATGAATGCTGCAGATCCATAGAAAACAGCAACAGCTGAGATATGGGAGCTGCAGGTGCTGAAGGCTTTGGACCTGCCTTCAGTGGAGTGGATTTGAAGGATGCTATAGAGGATGAAAATGTAGGAAGCAAGGATGGTTAAAACAGGAATCAGGACATTAAAAGCACTAAATAATAGAGCCAGTAATTCATTCATGGAGATGCTAGAACAGGCTAGCTCCAAGAGTGGGAAGACATCACAGAAATAATGGTTAACCACCTTGTTCTTGCAGAAAAAGAGTCTCAACATAAAGCCTGTATGGATTGCAGATTCAATGAGGCACAAAATATAAACTGTCACTGTGAGTTGGAAGCACCTATAATAAGTCATGATGACATTGTAAAACAAAGGGTTACAGATGGCAACATAGCGGTCATATGCCATTACAGCCAACATATAACATTCTGCAATAATAAAAGCAATAAAGAAATAGAGCTGAGTCATACATTCAGAGTAGGAGATGATATTTTTCTCTGTCACAAAGTTCACCAGCATTTTGGGGGTAATAACAGTGGAATGACAGAAATCAATAAAGGACAAATTGGTGAGGAAATAGTACATGGGGATGTGCAGGTGAGAACTGAGCCCTATCAGTGTGATCATGCCCAGGTTCCCCACCACCGTGACTAAATAAATTCCTAGGAAGAAGACCAGAAGGGGAATCTGGAGCTCTGGTTTCTCTGTGAGCCCAGCGAGGATGAACTCAGTCACTGAGGAGTGATTTCCGGGGTCCATTTTCTTCTCAGAAGGTTCTAGGTTTAAAAATGAGAAAATGAGTGTACTTTTGTGTTAGGGTGTGACAGAGAGATTTATGGACATATGTATGTGCGTGTGTATGCAGCAGAGAGTAATCCTGCTGAGATCAATCTTCATTGGTCATCAGAGGATATACATAATGTGGGGATTTCTTTAGTAATTATTGCCACTCTAGGACAAACTACTGGAGAAGGCAATGGCAACCCACTCCAGTACTCTTGCCTGGAAAATCCCATGGACGGAGGAGCCTGGTAGGCTGCAGTCCGTGGGTTCGATGAGAGTCGAACATGACTGAGCAACTTCACTTCCACTTTTTCACTTTCATGCATTGGAGAAGGAAATGGCAACCCACTCCAGTGTTCTTGCCTGGAGAATCCCAGGGATGGTGGAGCCTGGTGGGCTACCGTCTATAGGGTCGCACAGAGTCAGACATGATTGAAGTGACTTAGCAGCAGCAGGACAAACTATGATTCTGGTTGAACTAGAATAGAAATTATAAACTTCAAGAATTTTATAATTGAGATATTTCATAAAGTTTAAGAGAAACACTGATTTCTGGATGATATTTGTTTCTGTTTATTCTCCAAAAGATTGTCTCTACAGCTCTAAATAATTCATAAATATTGGTACTTACAGAATTATCAACCATGAACATTTTATCAAATTTCTATTTTATTATCTATGCTGTTACTTTAGTTAACTTGCTGGCATATTGAGTGCAGCAATTTCACAGCATCATCTTTTACGATTCGAAATAGCTCAACTGGAACTCCGTTACCTCCACTAGCTGTGTTCATTGTGATGCTTTCTAAGGCCCACTTGACTTCTCATTCCAGGATATCTGGCTCTAGGTGAGTGATCACACCATCGTGATTATCTAGGTCATGAAGACCTTTTTTTGTATAGTTCTTCTGTGTATTGTTGCCACCTCTTGTCAATATCTTCTGCTTCTGTTAAGTCCCTACCACTTCTGTCCTTTATTGTGCCCATCTTGGCATGAAATGTTCCCTTGGTATCTCTAATTTTCTTGAAGAGATCTCTAGTCTTTCCCATTCTATTGTTTTCCTCTATTTCTTTGCATTGACCACTGAGGAAGGCTTTCTTATCTCTCCTTGCTATTCTTTGGAACTCTGCATTCAAATGGGTGTATCTTTCCTTTTCTCCTTTGCTTTTTACCTCTCATCTATTCACAGCTAATTGTAAGGCCTTCTCAGACAGTCATTTTGCCTTTTTTGCATTTCTTTTTCTGGGAGATGGTCTTGATCACTGCCTCCTGTACAATGTCATGAACCTCCATCCATAGTTCTTCAGGCACTCTATCAAATTTAATCCCTTGAATCTATTTGTCACTTCCACTGTATAATCATAAGGGATTTGATTTAGATAATACCTGAATGGTCTAGTGTTTTCCCCTACTTTCTTCAATTTAAGTCTGAATTTGGCAATAAGGAGTTCATGATCTGAGCCACAGTCAGCTCCCAGTCTTATTTTTGCTTACTGTATAGAGCTTCTCCATCTTTGGCTCCATCAGTCTGATTTCATTATTGACTATCTGGTGACATCCATGTCAGTTTTTGTTCCAGTCCCAAAGAAAGGCAATGCCAAAGAATGTTCAAACTATAGCACAATTGCACTCATCTCACATGCTAGCAAAGTAATGCTCAAAATTCTCCAAGCCAGGCTTCAACAGTACATGAACCATGAACTTCCAGATGTACAAACTGGTTTTAGAAAAGGCAGAGGAATCAGAGATCAAATTGCCAACATTCATTGGATTATCGCAAAAGCAAGAGAGTTCCAGAAACACATCTATTTCTGCTTTATTGACTATGCCAAAGCCTTTGACTGTGTGGATCACAATAAACTGTGGAAAGTTCTGAAAGAGATGGGAATACCAGACCACCTGACCTGTCTCTTGAGAAAACCTGTATGCAGGTCAGGAAGTAACAGTTAGAACTGGACATGGAACAACAGACTGGTTCTAAATTGGGAAAGGAGTATGTCAAGGCTGTATATTGTCACCCTGCTTATTTAACTTATATGCAGAGTACATCATGAGAAACACTGGGCTGGTTGAAGCACAAGCTGGAATCAAGATTTCCAGGAGAAATATTAATAACCTCAGATTCCCTGGTAGCTCAGATGGTAAAGCATCTGCCTACAATGCAGGAGACCCTGGTTTGATCCCTGGGTCAGGAAGATCCCTTGGAGAAGGAAATGGCAACCTACTCCAGTATTCTTGCCTGGAAAATCCCATGGACAGAGGAGCCTGGTAGGCTACAGTCCATGGGGTCGCAAAGAGCTGGACACGACTGAGCAACTTCACTTTCACTTTCAGATATGCAGATGTCACCACCCTTATGGCAGAAAGTGAAGAAGAACTAAAGAGCTTCTTGATGAAAGTGAAAGAGAGTGAAAAATTGGCTTAAAACTCAACATTCAGAAAACCAAGATCATGGCATCCAGTCCCATCATGTCATGGCAAATAGATGGGGAAACAGTGGAAACAGTGACAGACTTTATTTTGGGGGGCTCCAAAATCACTGCAGATGGTGACTGCAGCCATGAAATTAAAAGACACTTTCTCCTTGGAAGAAAAGTTATGACCAACTTAGACAACATATTAAAAAGCAGAGACATGTTTTTGCCAACAAAGATCCATCTATTCAAAGTTATGATTTTTCCAGTAGTCAGGTATGGATGTGAGACTTGTACTATAAAGAAAGCTAAGTGCTGAAGAATTGATGCTTTTGGACTGTGGTGTTAAAGAAGACTCTTGAGAGTCCTTTGGACTGCAAGGAGATCCAACCAGTCTATCCTAAAGGAAATCAGTCCTGAATATTCATTGGAAGGACTGATGCTGAAGCTGAAATTCCAATACTTTGGCTACCTGATGCAAAGAACTGACTCATTGGAAAAGACCCTTGATGCTGGGAAAGATTGAAGGTGGGAGGAGAAGGGGACAACAGAGGATGAGATGGCTGGATGGCATCACCAACTCAATGGACATGAGTTTGAGTAAACTCCAGGAGTTGGTGATGGACAGGGAGGCCTGGCATGCTGCAGTCCATGGGGTTGCAGAGTCGGACATGACTGAGCAAATGAACTGAACTGAACTGAACTGAACTTTAGTTAAATCATTAACAGTGCCTCCTTTTTAGTCTAATATTTGATGCTTGTTTTTTTTTAATCTTTTCTTAGTTGCTCTTTATATTTAAAAATTTTCTTAAAAGTTTTTAGAATCTTGGAAGATTTTAAAGGTATTAACATCTGATAATCAAAATAATATAAAACAAATAATCAGCAAAGCTGCCAATGTAATTCTGATGATTAGCCAGTTTGGGGGAACTACTGGGTGACACAAAGTTCATGTAGCAGCATGTTTTAGGTGGAGAACTTGAGAACATTTTTTCTCATTTCTTTTCCTTTTATCTTTTTATTTGTTTTACTCCTTTCTTCCCTTTCCTCCTTTTCATCCTTCTTCCCCTACCTAATTCCTTCTTTCTTTCTTCAATAATTTAGCAAAAATTGCTGAAACAGCACTTTACTACAAAATGAAGTTTAGAGTATAAAAATTGCAAAAACACAGTTACTAACCTTATGAAATTCAAAACTTGATATTAAGGAGGTCTAATATTCATTATAAAGAAGCATAATATGAAAATAAAATTGGAGTGAAACTCAGAGGGGCATGCAAATTTGCACAGATCTCCTAATGGATTCAGAGCTAGGGAACTGAATATTTTGTAATTTTTGTTTCAAAATGTCTTCTGTTATTTATTAGTCCTGATCCAAGTTCTATCTTATACACCTAATGTAAGAGTTGGGTGTATATAGCAATGACATAAATTCTGTTATGTTGGGTTTAAGTCATTTAGCAGAATATAAGATGAAATCACTGAACATTAAAAATAACAAAGGTACTTCTTACTGGCCTTTAGCTTATTTGACTTTTAATGGGGATGGGAAGTAGTACAATTAGAAAAGAGCAGCTGGGACTCAAACTCTCTTTCTCTCAAATTTTTCTTTACTCAGTGAAGGTTGGGCTTGAAGACTGTCAATGCCCCCTGGTTTAGCGCACACTCTGTGATCAACAAAACCTTCCAAGTTTGTACAACCTAGACCCTGAGGGTGACAGCAACTGGAAAAATGAGTAGAGACACTGAAAACAGTTGAAATGAACAAACTGAAATTTAGCAAAGCAAAGAGTATTTATGTTTAAAATTTAGATCTTAAAAAACCTAATTCTTTGTATACTGGACATAGCTTTGGGTGCCATTCACTTGAAAAGAATAAGGGATCAATTCTTTTTTAATTCAATAAAACTCACAAAGTAAGTGACTGGTTAATAATGATATTAGTTTCCAATTGCACTTGGAGAAACACAGTGTCTAGAGTATGATCAGTAGCAAATCCAATAACATGATTTTCTAATACTAGTTCCATGGAACTACAAAGCCACAAATATGAGGAAGTGTGAATGAAACAATACTTCCTCATATATTAAACTGATAACCACTAGTCACAGGTAGCCTGATTCACTTAACCTGTCACTTCACACAAATATTACCATTTTCTATGTGTGCAATTAGGTTAGGAAGCACTGTGCTACACTTTAATTATTTCTGGAGTTTGGGGTTTAGTTATGGATATTCTTTTTAAAGAGAGATATTCACAAGATAAATGGCAAATAAAGACTGTGTAAAACTTGAAAAATATTTGAGGGTGTTGGGATAATTAACAGATTTCACCATATATCTTAAGGGACTCTAAAGAGAGAAATGACATTTTATGTATGGCATTTGAAAGATCTAAGAATACAAGGAAAATATTCTAAACCTTTGAGTTCTTAGAAATGTCTATTCTTAATCCCTGAATACACTCAAACAGACTCAGTTCACATCTGATTCCTTCCAGTTTCAGAAACTTCCATTCAAATTCAGAAAATATTCATTTTCTGGAATAAGTCAAATTCTCTCAACTTGTCTAGATTTTTACTTGCTCATGTTTTCACATGAAACAAAAACCACCCCATTCATCGCTACTATCTGCTAAACAGTTTTTCTTTACTAATCTCATTTACAACTAATGTCATCATAGTAGTAGTAGTGTTAGCTGCTCAGTCACGTCTGACTCTTTGTGACCCCATGGACTCTAGCCCACCAGGCTCCTCTGTCCATGGGATTCTCCAGGCAAGAATACGGGAGTGGGTTGCCATTCCTTCTCCAGGGCATCTTCCCAATTGATACCCAGGTATCAATCCCAGGTCTTCCACATTGTAAGCAGATTCTTTACCACCTGAGCCACCAGAAAAGCAGAATATCATCATGAAAACCTCAAATTCCTTCCAATTGATTAGACTTTCTTACTACATGCTCAAGAATCTTCCATTTCTAAACAGCACATTTTCAGACTCCAGCTGCACTATACATCAAATGATGAATAAATCTGACTTAGTCTCCTCTATATCCAAGAAAATAGCCCACATTTGGCATATTATAGCAAGTTTAGAAACATGGTTTATGAAAAAAGTGATAATTATATGAAAGAAGATGTTGTGGAATATTTGCCTGAATGCCAATGATTATTACTTTCATAATCGAAGTCTCAAATACCAAGTACAAAATTAACACACTCACCTTTCTTTGTTCCTGGAAATCTCAATGCCAAATCTATTTCACAATGTGCTCTCAGAGAAGAATAGCACTAGTGTTAGTGTGGGGAGTGATAGGTACCCAGCATTCTGCTGTCTTTAGTGTTGGGAGAGCAGATCTGACAGTCTTGGTCTCAAGAGTCACTTTTGAAGCTGTTCTGCATCACAGATCAGCATCTCCAATTCTAAGTCTTCAGTGTTGTTTCTTCAGTTTCAGGGTAGCAAACATCCTGAACTTTCTCAGTTCTCCCTTGAGCTCTTGTGATCACAGTATTATGAATGTTTGTACTGGATTTAGATATGCCAGACAATAAATAACATGGAGTCAAATACTCCCCAAGGATTTTCATTTTTCAAGAGGCTGGCTCTTGAGAAAAGAGACAATTGCAGGTGACGTGTCCCCAGTTATCCAACATTTTCTTTCTAAAGGTATTATTTGTCAATCCTGAATTTACCAATTAGTGATAAAGATTTGTTCATGGGATCCCCTGAGGATTTTATTAAAATGCAGATCCTGATCCAGCCAGTCTAAGTTGGATCTGAAATTCTGCATTTCTAACAAGCTCCTACCAGTGCTGTGGATTCACAGTCCAGACTGCGAATAGCAGATTCAGAGGATCAGGACATATTCTCACAATTTATCTTCTGTTAATAAAGCCAGAAATTTTTAATAATGAATTAAAATAATTTTTCTTGTAGTAAATGTATTTAATTTTTATAGAAATAGGTGATATAGATAATTGATTAAAATGAAATCTATATATAATTGAATTTTAGAGTTATGGGGCAATAATTCAGAATATTGATGTAGTATTTATTTTTTAATAAAAATAATAATTTTATTAGTATAATTTCACTAAGAATAATTAATAATAATAATATCACTAATAATTTTACTTGTTAAACTATATATCTAATGAGATAGTTTATTATTAGGCAATTATGTTTCATAATCCTTCTTTTCTTTTATATACTTTTGCTTTTTTTTCAAAGCTGGAATAACTGGAAGCAGTCTTAGATTGTAGCATGATGTAAGATAAATTGGAAACTCATATCAGGGAGCACTTCTAAAATATGATTAAATGTATTAGGTTCAATTATTTTTAAAAGATTTATAGTTGGGTGACACAGTGCTTCTCAATCATTTTTCTACATTGAAACTGTTGAAAAACTCAATCATTTACTCAAGTGAAATAAGCTTCAATTATACTAGAGCTTGCCATGAGGGTATATGGTAAATAATTGTCCATTCGAAGATAGGGCATAGTGTTTATATTTCATAAATCTTTCATCATTTGCTATTTTTATTGAAGTATAATTGCTTTACTATGTTAGTTTTTCCTTTACAACAAATGATATTTGTTTTCCTCTTTCTGCCTTACTTCATTCTATATGACAGCTTCTAGGTCCTTCCACATCTTTACAAATAAAAGCATACTAAAATATATTATTATAATTTTCTTCATCATCATCATCATTGCTGTAGTTCTTGCTTTATTGTAGTTAATTAAAAATAGAACAAAGGCTCTGTTAGTCCTCAAGAACATTTTATTCTTCCATTTCTCCATACATACTCTTTGTAATATACCTTTGAAGAAGTGTCCAGGAAGAGAATGTTGGAGATGAGTTATATGGGGAAGTGTCACTGAAACTATAAATATTTGAATAACAAATCTAACTCACGGCAAATTATTACTATGACATCATGATACAGATTCTATTCATGAATGTTTTCTACTGTCCAGAATTTTCCTCAGAGCAAATTTGACATCTTTATTCCGCAGACTATAGATCAAGGGATTCAGCATGGGCACAAGGATGGTATAAAACACAGAGGACACTTTCCCTTGGTCCATGGAGCTCACAGATGATGGCTGCAGGTACATGAATGATGCAGATCCATAGAAAATAGCAACACCTAAGAGGTGGGAACTGCAGGTTCTGAAGGCTTTAGACCTGCCCTTGTTGGAGCGGATTTGGAGGATGTTGAAGAGGATAAAAATGTAGGAGGCAAGTATAGTTAAGGCAGGAGTCAGGAGATTAAATGCACTCAAGAATATGACCAATAATTCATTGACATAGATGCTGGAACACGATAGCTCAAAGAGTGGGAAGAGATCACAGAAATAATGGTTAACCACATTGTTCTTGCAGAAAAAGAGTCTCAACATAAATACTGTATGGATTGTGGATCCAATGATGGCCAAAATATAAACTCCCACTGTGATGCGGAAGCAGATGTGATAAGACATGGTGACATTGTAAAGCAAGGGGTTACAGATGGCAGCATAGCGGTCATACGCCATTGCAGCCAACATGTGACACTCTGCAATAATAAAAACAATGAAGAAATACAACTGAGTCATGCATCCAGGATAGGAGATGATGTTCTGCTTTGTCACAAAGTTCACAAGCATTTTGGGGGTGACGACTGTGGAATGACAGAGGTCAATATAGGATAAATTGGTGAGGAAATAGTACATGGGGGTGTGCAGGTGAGAACTGAGCCCAATCAGTATGATCATGCCCAGGTTCCCCACCACCGTGACCACATAGATTCCTAGGAAGAGGAGGAAAAGGGGCAGCTGGAGTCGTGGCTGTTCTGTGAGCCCAGCGAGGATGAACTCAGTCACTGAGGAGTGATTTCCTGCTGCCATTTCCCTCTGGGTAGTTTCTGAAGGGGAGAGTAAGAGACAGTTTTTGGACTCAAGACTTTGCTATGCCCCCTATTAGTGATAAATTACATAGAAAATTAATCATTTGAATATTCTCTTGGTTTCTGTGAATAATTTTAACTCTGGATAAGTTTACCTAAGCAATACGTTCTTAATTAAATGTTTTTGCACCTCTATATTAAAGGTATTAAATTATATAATTTAAAAGTATTTCAGCCTTCTGGCTGACAATCAGTTTAGGTTTTTGAGTGATTACTCCCTAGTTTGAACATTTCATTTATCTTTAAATGTTTTTTTCTAACGTGCGGTTTGCAGACTTGAAAACTTAGAAGACCTATTAAAAATGACAGAAGCTGTTTGAGCATCAACCTAGAAAGAACAAATCTCATTTAAGTGAAAAATCTTTTATTCACCAGCAACTTTCAGAATTATTTTTCTGAAAATCAAAAATTTGGGTTTCTACATAAAATCATCAGATTTTCAATATTGTTCTTAAATTAAAGTAACACAAACAACATTCATTGTGCAGATGTGATACCTGAATTGTCCCACTGTTAGCTTGCTTGCAGTCCAAATACCTCTGTCTTTGCTTGAGAGAAGAAATATAATAGTGCTTAAGTGAATATGCCTTAATGTCCAAGTGTATGTGTTCCCATCATTTACAGTTGATAAATCTGGAAAAGTAAAAGAGCTTCATTATTTAATTAGCAAGGTTTAACACTCTGAAAATAGTAATAATTGTTTTTACAATATGTTATCAATTGAAAATAAGAGATAATTATATAATTCAAAATACATAGAAAAATCAATTATAATGTTTAAGCCTTTTTATATTTCATTAACTAAGAGGATATGAAAACAGTCATAAAGTTAGAGGACACAGAATAATAGATGCAGTTCCCTATTCTATTAAATAATAAACAGATTATTTTATCTGTTTGTGGATCAAAGTAAATTAAAAATAATTTCCACTAGAATTAAAATTAAAAAGAAGAAACAAAATCTAAAATGTTCTACCCCTCACAGCTAAATAAAATATAATTGAAATGAATCTTAATTCTAAGCAAAAAACTAAACTATTAAACTTTTGGAAAAAACACTATAGTTTAAACTATAGTTTAAACATTAAACTATAATATTGTATAGTTAGTATGTATTAGAACACATGCCAACTATGAAATATTGATCAATTCTGCTATATCCAAATTAAAAATTGTTCTTCAAATTGTATTATTAGAACATTAAAAGCAAGCCACTGACTACAGATTGTTACTGAAAATATAAATTAATATTGAAAAGACAATAATATGAAGACAATCAAGCAAATTAAAAAATAAGAAAACTATTTTAAAGGATATTATCACAGAAGATAAAAGAATAATTAGTAAGCATATGAAAAGATACTGAAATTACTATTCATCAGGGAAATGAAAACTAAACTAAAACATCAATGAAAAAGCACTACAAATATATTTTAAAAATGAGAGAAAAAAGGAAACAGAAATGAAAACTTACAACCCAAAGTTTTGAGACAATGTGAGGCAACCAGAGGTCTCAAATACAGACAGCTTAAAAAGGTATGAAATTGTCCAACAAATTTGGAAAATTGACAATTTTTATAAAGTCAAGATAACACATAATTTAACAACTCTAATCTTTGGTGTTTTACCAAAGATAAAAATAGACATATGCCTACACAATGACTTGTACAAAAGTGGGTATAAAGTATTTTTACTAACAACCAAAAACATGAAATAAGGCAAGTATTCAACCAACTAAAATGAATCGATACGTATGCACACAGAGTAGAATACTACTCACCAATAAAATGCAACAAGTCACAGATACATGCAGATTAATCTTGAAAATATTATCTTGAGTAAAAAAAGCCAATATGCATACAAAAGAAGATGCATATTTCCATTTACATAAAGTTCTAGAAAAGGAAACTAATCTATAAAGAGATAAAAATAGATCAGTAACTGAGAGCATGGGGCATGGGAGAATAACTGACAAAGGCCATGATAAAAGATTTTAGGATGATTGAAAATATTTCATGTCATTACTTAGATATTGCTTTCACCAGTGCACAGTGGATGCAACTATCAGAACTCCTGTAGGTGAAATTTATTCTTAGAATGAGCACATAATTCTTTAAGTAATCTTGATAAAGTTGTACATTGATATGAGTGTGAAAAAATATTAATATACCAAAATATGTTTTAAAATAAACTAATAATATTAATTTAAATAGAAAATCTAACAAAAATTGGCAAGGATTAAGGAGGATCTCAACAAGATTTGTAAATTTGTATAAATGTGTAATTTATGCATAATTCTATTACATGTAGCAATTAAATGACACAAATTCTTCTTAAGGGCACATAGAACTTTTAAAAAATTATTTGTATGCACTTCATAAAATTATTTGTATGCAGGTTCATTATTCAAGCTATAATACCATTTCAAATGTTTTCACTGGTCTTCAATTTAAGAGAGGAATGACAGTAATTTTTACAGATTTCCTTCTAAACTATAGAAAAGGAAACAACATCCAATAGTAACAATAAAATTGTAGAAAATGCAGAATATATAAGGAGTTCTAAAATCTGTTTAAAGAACAGGCATAGCAAGCACCAAACTTAATAGTGGAACATGACATATGTCCTCTGGTACTGTGAGAGTGACAAAGATAATTACTGTCTCCATTCCTATTCATTATTTTACTGAACATACTAACAAATTCAATAAGGCAATTAGAATAAAGTAAGGATTGAAAAGGAAGAAATCAATCTCTTATGTATAGGTGATATGACTGAGTAGGTAGAAAAAAGTGAAAGAGATAAGTTTTAGAAATTAATAAATTAAATACAAATTCTAGACATTAAGTTGAATGTTTGAAAGTAGATTTTTATAAGAAAATATTTCATTTTAGAATTTAAATATTGGTGTATGTCTAAAATAAATTCACTTTCTCTGTGTGCCATTTGATGTGTATGTATGTGGATGTGCATGTGTATGGCTAGATTCAATTTGCTAACATTAAATTTCCATAATAATAAGAAAGATGAATCTCTAATTTTTCTTGTTTGTAGTGTTCTTGCTAGAACTGTTTTTAAAACCTCTTGACCTCATAAGAGATTTAGAAAATGATTGTTCTGTTTCTATTCTTGCAATATAAAATGTACCTTAAATGTCTGGATGTGTTCCCAGTGACACAATCTAGACCTGTGGTGTCCTTTGAAAAGTAAATGAAAGTCTCTCAGTTGTGTCCGACTCTTTGCAACCCATAGACTATACAGTCCATGTCATTCTCTAGGCCAGAATTCTGGTGTGGGTAGCCTTTTCCCTTCTCCAGGGAATCTTCCCAACCCAGGGATCGAACCCAGGTCTCCTGCATTGTGGGAAGATTCTTTACCAGCTGAGTCACAAGGGAAGTGAAAGAATACTGGAGTGGGTAGCCTATCCCTTCAACGAACCAGAGTCTCCAACTGAGCTATCAGGGAAGCCCCTGGTGTCCTTTATGGTCAAGTTTTTAATAACAGGTTGAAATTGTTGAAAAACTATCAGTTTTTCAGATTTTTTTCTTTCCTTTTTAAAGTTCTACTTAACTGAAATTGCAAGCCATTTACCATTTTTAAAATTGTCAGACAGTTTTTATTTTATTTTTCTTTTTTATCTTCCATGGAACTAAAATGTCATGAATAGCTTATAACAGTGCTGAGGTCTTGGTCTTCATCATTAAGAGAGTCAGGTTGAGTCTGTGACATCCATAGACTCCTAGGTGGTCACCACTGGCCACATTGTCTTGTCCACTTAACCTGTTACCTCATACAAATATGGCCATATTCTGAGAGTGCCAAAAGATTAGGAAGCACAGTGCTACACTTAAATTACATTGGTAGTTCTGGGTTTTGTTATAGATATTCTTTTTTATGGAGGAACATTGACTAAATGGAAGGCAAATAAAAACTATTGAACTTGGAAAATAGTTGACGGCTTACACGGTGCTAGACAGTAAAGAAACTGCTTGCAAGGCAGGAGACCTGGGTTCTATCCCTGGATTGGGAAGATCCCCTGGAGAAGGAAATGGCAACCCACTCCAGCATTCTTGCCTGGGAAATCCCATGGACAGAGGAGCCTGGTGGACTACAGTCCATGGGGTCACAAAAGAGTCAGACACGACTGAGCAACTCTCAGGGGGTATTCTTTTTAAGGAGGAGCATTGACAAAACTGAAAGCAAACAAAAGGTATTGAACTTGGAAAATATTTTAAGGTAATGGCATAATTAGCAGGTATCAGCACATATCTCAAAAGAATCTAGAGAAGAAAATAGAATTTATGTACAGTATTAGAAAGATCTAAAAATATACCCTTTGTGAAATAAAAGGAAAATATTACAATTTGAATTCTTAGAAATGGAATGAGGCAATTATTCTTAATGACTGAATACACTCAACCATACTTCAGAATTTGATCCACTTCCAGAGACAGTGGAGAAAAGATTTCCTCCGCCGCATTTAAGAGAGTGTGAATATGTACTCTTCTTCTTGCCAGACTCAGCTCACATTTGGTTCTGTTTATGTTTACAAACTTTACTTCCCACTTCAGAAAATTTTCATTTTCTGAGATGGGTTCCATTCTCTTAAACTATCTGTATTTTATTTCCTCTTGTTTTCACATGAAATAATAGCCTTACCAACCTCATTTATCTCTGTTTTCTGGTAAATATTTTTTTCTTTTTCAATTTCATTTATATTTTCTGTCATAATGGGAACCTCCAATTCCTTTTAAGTGATTGGACCTTCTTACTGCATGCTCAGAAAGCTCATTTCCGAGCCACAGTTTTAAGATTTGAGCTGCACTGTAACCCAGTGTGTGCATGCTAAGTCAACTCAGTTGTGTCCAACTCTTTGAGATGCTCTGAACAGTGCCCTCCAGGCTTTCTGTCCATGGGATTCTCCAGGCAAGAATACTGGAGTGGGTTGTCATGCTTTCCTCCAGGGGATCTTCCCAGCTCAAGGATAGAATCCATGCCTCTCTTGTCTCCTGCACTGGAAGGTGGATTCTGTACCACTCGTGCTACCTGTAAGCCAGAGGATGGGCCCAAATCAGACTAAACTGTCCTCTGCATCCAAGTAAATAGCACACATCCGGCACATCATAGCAAGTTTAAAAATATTTTATGAAGAAATGAATAATAATATGGATGAATGAAGATATCATGAGACATTGCCTTGAATTCCCAAGGTGATTGCTTCCAGACTTAATAGTCATTTAACACAAATATAAAACCAAAACACTTACCTTTTTTACTCCTGGAAAACTAAACATCAATTTTTCTTTTCTTTGGCATTCCGCTCTCAGAGGAAAATAGCACTAATGTTTTGTTGGGAGTATTATGAACCCAGAATTCTTTTGTCCTTAGTGCTGGGAGAGCAGGCACAGCCCTGGCTGGTGTCAGAGCCATTTTTGAAGCTGGTCTGCATTGCAGGTCAGCATCTCCAATTCTAAGTCTTGAGAGTGTGTTTCTACAGCTTCAGTGAAGCAAACATCCTCAGGACAGTCCCCTGGGAAGTTATGACTGCTGTGCTGTGGAGGTTTGTCCTGGGTTTAGAAGTTCAAGACAATAATAAAATAGAGTCAAATGCCCTCCAGGGAGTTCCATTTCTCAGGGAACAAACTCTTGAGAAAAGAAGCAATTTCAGTTGGCATTTCCCAAACTGTTAAAATTTTTCTTTCAAGAGGGAATCTTTGTTAATCCCGAACAATTCGTGATACAGATTTGTTCACAGGGTCTCCTGAGGATTTTCTTTTCTTTTCTTTTTTTTTTTTTAAGTGCAGATCCTGATCCAGCAAGTCTGAAGGAGATTTGAGATTCTATTTCTTATAAGCTCCTAGTCAATGCTTTCCCTTCAGTGTCAACAAGGTTTTAGAGGATCAGGACATACCCTGAGAAGTCATCTTATTGTTAATAAGGCTAGAAATGTTAAAGAAGTAAATATTTCTTCATTGAAAAAATATATGTATTTAATTTGTCTTATGTACAGGTAACATGGGGCTTCCCAGGTGGCACTAATGATAAAGAACATGCCTCCCAATGCAGGAGATGTAACAGATGTGGGTTAAATCCCTGGGTTGGTAAGATCCTATGAAGGAAGGCATTGCAATCCACTTAGGTATTCTTGCCTGGAGGATCCCATGGACAGAGGAGCTTGGTGGGCTACAGTCCATGGGGTTGCAAAGTCAGATACAACTGAAGTGACTTAGCACACATGAGTGATGTAAATAATTGATTCAAAAGTCAGATCTATATAAAACTGGAATTTGGAGTAGTAGGGTAAGAGTTCAGAATATTAATCAAATACGTGATTTTTTTCAGGTAGTCACTTAAAATAATTCTACTTGTTAAATTGTATATTTAATAAAATATTTTATTTTCAGGGACCTATGTTTCAAGTTCCTTCTTCTTTCTCATATACTTTTATTTTTTCCCTAAAACTGGAATAATTGGAAATAATCTTAGATTGCAACATGAGTCAAGCAAGTTAAATTGGAAACACACATCAGAAAGTTCTTATGAAACATGGTTAAATGTATTTGCTTGGTCATTTTCAAAGGACTTTACAGTTGACTTTTATAGTGTTTCTCAAATATGGCTGTATATTTTAAATCATCAAGGGATATTTTTAAACCTCAATAAAAAGGGGATGACAGAAGGATGAGATGGTTGGATGGCATCACTGACTCAACGGACATGAGTTTAAGTAAACTCCGGGAGTTGGTGATAGACAGGGAGGTGATTTTTAAGGTATTTTTGCAAATTGCTATGAAAAAGGGTAAAATCTCAAATAGAATAATCCATGAACACATAGGAAAATGTTGTTCATCAATAATTATCAGAACTTAGAACAATAAATATGGCACAATGTAACACAAGACAATTGTTCTCAACATTCTGATAGCTTTGATAGAATACCCACAAGCATTCTCTAATGATAAGCAGTACCATAAAAGACATCATTATTACAGTACGTGTGAAGAACCAGAAATGTACTTGATAATAGTGTGGAGTGGTCAGAAATGCATGGAGAATTAAAAACTTGCATTTGTTCTTGAAAGGTGTTTATAACTGAAAGGTATGTAAAACTGGAAAAGGAGAATGGAGTCAAGAAGCTATATCAAGACAGGAAAGCAGCAAGAATGAAGAGATAGGAGTAAACCACATTGTCAAAATATTACAGAAACTATCCCACCCAGCAGGACAAACAGCTTTCGGGCAGGTCTTAATAGTTATGAAATATTAATATATTTTGTATATTATACATATAACTTTAATCACAGTTCACATTATTATTCTTTTATATGCAATGCCAAATTCAAATGTTAACTCTAGAGAGAACAACACACAGCTGGGTAGGTCTAAATACAAATACTCAAAAGAGTGGAAGAGATTAGGTTATTTCTAATTTACCCTCTCTTCCTCAATAATAAGTGCCCTGATTCTTAGCTGGGCAGGTAGCTACATAGATACCATGGTATTTCTTAGCCCCTCTTATATCCACCTTGGACCATAAAACTAGGTCACACCAAAGGGTAATAGGAGAAGGTGAGGCCTGTCACTTCCAGGTGGTTGTCTTCAAGTTAAGGGACATCCTCTCTCCTTCCCTACCTTTAGTTCTGATGGCTGAGGGGTAGAGATGAAGGATGAATCTGGAGCTATTGTCTGAGACCAAATGATGGATGGAAGCTAGATGTTGTAGCAGAGCAACAATTGAAAAGCAGCTTATGTCCCCAGTGAGCCACTGAACCTGTCCTGTGTCACTTTCAGGATTATCTACCAAGGTATGCATGTACTTCCGTGTGTGTAATGCACAGTCACACCTAACTGTGACTAAAACAGAAGATATAAAGTAATTTTCTGAAATCCACTCCTGTGACATCCTTGAAATGCTAATTGTACATAAGGAACTGTATTTTTTTTTTTTTTAGAAAATAATATATGCTTGTATGAGAATTAATGAAAGACAAACTCTGTATGAGAGCTTTATCCAAGCTTATCATAGTGCCTAGTGTTAGAATATATTTATTGTGTCATGTTCTTTTTCATTATTAAAACAGTGTGACCTTCTGTACTGGTATCTAAAAAATCATATATTTGTTAATTTTTGTCTCATTTGTAGTAGTTCTTTTTCAGAGTCCTTTACCTCTCATTTTTGTGGTAAAGTTTCATCTCCACTTTGGAATCTGTCTGCTATCTCTTCCAATATTTTAATCCATATCTACTATCAGTTCTCATATCACTAGAGTAAATACAGACATATTTTATCTTTCTTTAATCTTTTTAATAGTTTCAATATGCAAATGGAGCTTCCCAGGTAGTGGTAATGCTAAAGACAATAATAAACAGCACTGAAGAATTATGTGTATTTTGACTTATATCTTTATGCAGCAGTGCTGTTTATTATTGTCAATCTCTTCCACTGAAGTGTGGAGCATATATGTGTCCTATGACATAGGAATTATGTCTTACCATCCATCATATGCCCTTGTACCTCCTAATACATTTCTGTGCACAAACTAAGAATTAAAGATTGAATTTTATAGATTCCAAATGGCTAAACGTTGTTTATTATAGAGATCACACTTTCAGAGACCTTTGTCTTACTAGTAAACAGCAACAGGGACACAATATATTGAGAAAATCAAAGGATACTGATCAGATGGATTTATTCCTTGAATTAAGATAAATAAATTTGGGATTTCCCTGGCAGTTCCATGGTTAGGACTCAGCATTTTCAAAGTTACGGACCCAAGTTTACTTCTTGGTTGGGGGAACTAAGATCCTGCAAGTCACACAGGGTGGCCAAAAAAATAAAAATTTAAAATTAAAAAAAAAAATTAAGATGAATAAGTCTTGGCTAAAGAAGTTCCATATTCCATGCTTGTAATAATCTACATGAAAGCCTTTGAATATTGTATTAGTATTTAGAGGTAATACAGAGTTTTATGGACATGTGGACGCTGGCACATCCTCAAACAGAGCTGCTCTCCATATGATAACACTATGAATCCAGTCCTCTCCCTGCCACTTTCATCCTCCAAAATCAAGAATTAATAGTAGAAACCATCGCATTACTTGTAGACACACATTCCTCTGTCTGGACTGTTTTCTTACCAAACTTTCTCAGGAAATTATAAATTTTTGCCAAGGCAAAACACTCGTTATCACAGGAAACTTCTTTTTTCAAGGATTTTATTGAGGGCAATTTTGACATCTTTATTCCTTAGGCTGTAGATCAAGGGATTCAGCATGGGCACAATAACGGTGTAAAACACAGAGGACACTTTCCCTTGGTCCATGGAGCTGACTGATGATGGCTGCAGGTACATGAACGCTGCAGATCCATAGAAAATAGTGACAGCAGCGATGTGGGAGCTGCATGTGCTGAAGGCTTTGGACCTGCCCTCCGTGGAACGAATGTGGAGGATGCTGGAGATGATGAAGATGTAGGAGCTGAGGATGGTCAGGATTGGGGTGAGGATATTAAACGCACTGAAACACAAAACTACCACCTCATTTATGTAAGTACTGGAACAGGAGAGCTCCAGTAGAGGAAAAAGATCACAGAGGTAATGGTTGATCACATCAGCCTTGCAGAAAAGTACTCTTAGCATGCAGCCTGTATGAGCTGTGGCACCAGTCAAGCCCATGATATAAACCCCAACCACCATGCAAGAACAGAGCTGATAAGACATGGTGACACTGTAAAGTAAGGGGTTACAGATGGCAACATAGCGATCATATGCCATTACAGCCAACATATGACATTCTGATATAACAAAAACAAGGAAGAAGAAGAGCTGAGTCATACAAGCTGGGTAGGAGATAGTATTCTTCTCTGTCACAAAGCTCATCAGCATTTTGGGGGTAATGACAGTGGACTGACAGAGGTCAATGAAGGACAAGCTGCTGAGGAAATAGTACATGGGGGTGTGCAGGCGAGAACTGAGCCCAATCAGTATGATCATGACCAGGTTTCCCAGCACCGTGACCACATAGATTCCTAGGAAGAGGAAGAAAAGGGGCAGCTGGAGTCCTGGATGCTCTGTGAGCCCAGCGAGGATGAACTCAGTCACCGAGGAGTGATTTCCTGCTGCCATTTCCCTCTGGGAATTTATGGAAGAAATGAAAATTTATAGTGGATACAATGATGGGTAATATAAAAACCAATTACAATGATGTGTAATATAAAAACCAAGACTTCTCAAGCAGATAGCTCCAGTTCTCTGTCTGTTCCTCATCTACATTAGTGGTCAAAGTGCATTTCAGTAACATAGGACATGTACATATTAACAAATAAGATGGAAAGTTCCTTTGTTTGTTCTATGCTATCAAACCAAAGCACTCTTCCAGTGGGTCTCAGTATTGCCCAGTCCCTAGACAGCCAAAGAAATTTTTCGTTAACTTTATTATAAGAACTTTCCATGATTTGTTTTCATTCCTCTCAAATCTCCTACAGAGGAAATACTACTATGTCTATTTTACATACTGGATAACTAATATAGTGGTTGGATATTTTCCCACAGTTAGGTATATAAAAAGTACATGATCAAGGATACAAAATAAGGCCTTTCTGTCTCACTTTTCCATCTCTTCTTTTAGCTACTCATACCTTCCCTTCTATCTCTCTTTGTCAAATCAGAGCAACCATTCACAGTAATTAATATAAGTGGAAAAATTAATATAAAGTACTGACATTAGTGTATCAATAACTGATCCTTGCAGTGAATATCTTCACTTTGGTCACCTTTTCAGAAATACAGATAGAGAGCTCAAGAAAGCAACTAGATGGCTAACAATAAGTCTATCATTCAACATGAACTCCACGTCCAGGAAAGATGAGTTTCTTAATGAGGAGAATTCAGAAATGTGAAATATTAAAGCCTAAATTCATTCATCCTAAAATCTCTTATGGAATACTCACCATGTGCTAAGTACTTTGCATGACCTGTTATGATCCTGGGCTTAGATTCTGGGAAACCAGGGCTGCACAATGTCGATCTTGCATGATCCTGAGGCTATAACAACAGTACGGGTGTGGTCTTGGTGTCCTTGTACTCATCTTCAAACTCACCTTCAAACCAAAGCACTACCCCATAGGCACAAGAGACCAAAGCAGAAAGAATATTTATATCTTTCCATCTCTGGGATATGGGTTTGGAAGAAATCTGATGATTCCATGCACAGCAGAGCACGGTGAATTCAAAAGAAAGAGACCCAAGAAGTATCATCAGAGATTATTTGTGTACCAAAAATGATTACTATTTATTTAGGGCATACTTTGGCCACCTCATGCAAAGAGTTAACTCACTGGAAAAGACCCTGATGCTGGGAGGGATTGGGGGCAGGAGGAGAAGGGGACGACAGAGGATGAAATGGCTGGATGGCATCACCGACTCAATGGGCATGAGTTTAAGTAAACTCTGGGAGTTGGTGATGGACAGGGAGGCCTGGCATGCTGCGATTCATGGGGTTGCAAAGAGTCGGACACGACTGAGCAACTGGACTGAACTGACTGAACTGAATAGTACAGATTAAAAACATTGACATAGCCATAAGAAATAAAAGTGGTAATTAAGGATTTGAGCCAATACTGATATCTTTGGAAATACTATCTCAAAATCAAAACATGCATAAAACATACACTAGACGCAAAGAGCATAAGAGCTGAAAAAACTATAATCGTGATACGAATGTTTATTTTCTGCCACCCTCTTGTTATTGACATTTTTCATTCATAGGCATAAATTTCAGTCCTGATTATGAAGACTGTCATTTCAGAGTAAGGTCCTCTTAGTCTTTAGCTAGCAGGACACTGTAAATTGTGATTTTATTTTTTAAGGTATTTTTCTATAATTTAGTGATAACAGCAGGTAAAACTGTTTACCTTTTTAAATACAAATTTATATTTTAAAAAAGTGGACCTTGCACTTTGAGATATCATTTTGAGAATTATTCCATGGTACTGTGTACTTGAGCTTCCCTGGTGTCTCAGATGGTAAAGCATCTGCCTACAGTGTGGGAGACCCAGGTTCAATCCCTGGGTTGGGAAGCTCTCCTGGAGAAGGATGCAGTCCTACATTGAAAAAATATTCTACTAATAACTCTGATAATACCATAAAAGAAATCATTATGAAATTTGTAGATGATGTTAACATAGAGAATAACAGACACTTTTATGATGATAATGATTCTAGAAGATACTATTAGCCTGTGTATCTGATAGCATTTGATATTATAAAAAATTTAATAGTCTGTAAACACAATTTGCTGTGGACCTTTAGGATATAGAGATAAATAAGATAGAATCCCTACTCTTCAGAGTTTTGCAGTCTAGAGAGAGTGGAGGGGGCAGACCAGACAATATGATAAATGATTGAGCAGATCCTCCAGAACATGGTGACTATGGTGTTAACCCAGGGGAGGGGTCAATGAAAGCTTCCAAAAAAAAAGAACCTGGAAGGATATAATGGTATGAATAAGCCAGGTCTGCAAAAACATTCAAAATGGGGAAGCAATGGCCTAATGAATCTGTGTTCAAAACATCTGGATCAAGAGAAAATGCTTCAAACTGCCAATGAATTCATTAAAAAAAAAAAACATAACATCCAAATTTAAGGGAGTGGTAATCACACTAGGGGGAAAAAATACATCTTATGAATTGTGCTTAGTTCTGGGGGCTATACTTTACGATGGTGAATTTCAAATTGTAATTATCCAAGACAACAATATTTGTATCAAAATAATTTACTCCAAGTACCCACACAACTAAAAACATGAATTGGAATTAGATTTATTGTATGTTACCTCAAAGGACAGAGCTGCAGCCCATAAGATACCTGGTTCAATAGCAAGGCTGCCTAACCATTAAATGGGTCTGAATGTAATATAGGTTGAATTATGAAAAAGAGAGTTTTCTCCCTTCAGAGGTGTTACATTAAAAAGCGAGCAACCATTTTTAGATATCAACCACTTTCAGGAAATCTCTGTAATGATGTGAAGAGGTTAGACTCCTTTAATATTCTCAGATTAAAAAATTCTGTAACAGATGGAGTTCAGATACTCACCCTTTTCTTGGAAACCTTAGACCGGGGTGTATGTGTGCTTTAGAACAAGTACTCTCTAAGGGAAATCTCGATGATGGAGGTAGGGGCTGTTCAAGATAGAAATTCCTATGCTCTCTTTTACTCAGTGTTCAAATTCAAATCTTGATTCCTGAGTTGTTCGCAGAGACTATGAATCAAGAGTTATGACTCCTTATTGTAGCTTCCTTATAATTCTACCAGAGACACTAGACAAAGTGGCATCCTTTTATCTAAGGTTTTAGTATATAAGAGGCATTAATAATATCAAAAACATATTGGAAGCTATTGAAACTCCCTCAAGATTTTCTTTCATCAGGGATGAGATATTGGAGTACAGGAGCAATTAAAATCTGCATTTTTCATTCGTTGTTGATATCATTAGCTCTCTTGTGTATAATATTCTCAGTGTTGAGACAGTAAACACTCATTAGTTAAGAGCTAGAAATTAAAGCCTGCAGACATTGCTTTAGGAAGTCTTTGAAAACAGCTTCTTATATGAATATAATTTCTGAAATATTTGAAGCCATGATTTCAATCTTTTTATGTTTACTTGAGGTTTGGGGAAATACTTAATTATATCTAATTATTAGTAGTAAATGCCTCATTAGCACAGTAGGTAATGTGTCAGCCATTAGTTGTAGGTGCTCTATATAGTTTTCAAAGACTTTATTTTTATGTACATAAGTCCACTATGCAAAGAAGCAAAATGGCTGTCTGAGAAGGCCTTACAAAGAGCTGTGAAAAGAAGAGAAGTGAAAAGCAAAGGAGAAAAGGAAAGATATACCCATTTGAATGCAGAGTTCCAAAGAACAGCAAGGAGAGATAAGAAAGCCTTCCTAGTGGTCAGTGCAAAGAAATAGAGTGAAACAATAGAATGGTAAACCCTAGAGATCTCTTCAAGAAAATTAGAGATACCAAGGGAACATTTCATGCCAAGATGGTCAGAATAAAGGACAGAAATGGTAGGAACCTAACAGAAGCAGAAGATATTAAGAAAAGGTGGCAAGAATACCCAGAAGAACTGTACAAAAAAGATCTTCATGACCCAGATAATCGCGATGGTGTGATTACTCACCTAGAGCCAGACATCCTGAGCCAGGCATCCTGGAATGTGAAGTCAAGTAGGCCTTAGGAAGCATCACTACGAACAAAGCTAATGGAGATGATGGAATTCCAGTTGAGCTATTTCAAATCCTAAAAGATGATACTGTGAAAGTTCTGCCCTTAATATGTCAGCAAATTTGGAAAAGTTAGCAGTGACCACAGGACTGGACAATGTCAGTTTTCATTCAATTCCAAAGAATGCTCAAACTACTGCACAATTTCAGTCATCTCACACGCTAGTAAAGTAATGTTCAAAATTCTCCAAGCCAGGCTTCAACAGTACATGAACCATGAACTTCCAGATGTACAAACTAGTTTTAGAAAAGGCAGAGGAACCAGAGATCAAATTGCCAACATTCGTTGGATTATCGCAAAAGCAAGAGAGTTCCAGAAACACATCTATTTCTGCTTTATTGACTATGCCAAAGCCCTTGACTGTGTGGATCACAATAAACTGTGGAAAATTCTGAAAGAGATGGGAATACTAGACCACCTGACCTGCCTCTTGAGAAATCTGTATGCAGGTCAAGAAGCAACAGTTAGAACTGGACATGGAACAACAGACTGGTTCCAGTTGGGAAAGGAGTACATCAAAGCTGTATATTTTTATTGTCACCATGCTTATTTAACTGATATGTGGAGTATATCATGAGAAACTCTGGGCTGGATGAAGCACAGGCTGGAATCAAGATTGGTGGGAGAAATATCAATAACCTCAGATACGCAGATGACACCACTCTTATGCCAGAAAGTGAAGAGGAACTAAAGAACTTCTTGATGAAACTGAAGGAGGAGAGTGAAAAAGTTGGTTTAAAGCTCAACATTCAGAAAACTAAGATCATGGCATCTGGTCCCATCACTTCATGGGAAATAGATGAGGAAACAGTGGAAACAGTATGACCAACCTAGATAGCATATTTGAAAGCAGAGACATTACTTTGCCAACAAAGGTCTGTCTAGTCAAGGCTATGGTTTTTCCAGTAGTCGTGTATGGATGCAAGAGTTGGACGGTGAAGAAAACTGAGTGCCAAAGAATTGATGCTTTTGAACTGTGGTGTTGGAGAAGACTCTTGAGAGTCCCTTGGACTACAAGAAGATCCAACCAGTCCATCCTAAAGGAGATCAGTCCTGGGTGTTCATTGGAAGGACTGATGTTGAAGCTGAAACTCCAATACTTTGGCCACCTCGTGTGAAGAGTTGATTCATTGGAAAAGACCCTAATTCTGGGAAAGATTGGGGGCAGGAGGAGAAGGGGACAACAGAGGATGAGATGGCTGGATGGCATCACCAACTCGATGGACATGGGTTTGGGTAGACTCTGGGAGTTGGTGATGGACAGGGAGGCCTGGCATGCTGCAATTCATGGGGTCACAAAGAGTTGGACACAACTGAGCGACTGAACTGAACTGAACAGTGGGAGACTGAAACCTCAGTGGGCAGATGGACTGCCTCCAAGAGCCTAAGGATTTGATCACCATATTTGATTGGGGACCCTGGGGTGGTCAAGTGGCCTCTTTCTTTCCAAATAGCAGCATGTGCATGTAGCACCAGAAAGGCATACTTGGAGTCAGTGTAAATGGCTACTCTTTTTCCTTTTCCCAGCTCTAAAGCTCAAGTCAGGGCTATGAGCTCAGCTAATTGGGCTGAAGTACCTGGTGGCAAAGGTTTAGCCTCTATGGTCTCAAAATATGAGACTACTACATATCCAGCTCTTCTTTTTCCATCCAAGACAAAGCTGCTTCCATCAGTGTACCAGATTTCCTCAGGATTGGTCAGAGGATCTTCCAACAATCCCTCTCAGGGTTTTGTCCAGTGGTCCAAGGTTTCTAGGCAAGAGTGAAAGGGGAGAGAGTCCTCGGGGGTAGGCAAGAGGGTAGCTGGGTTAAGAACCTCACAAGGGATATAATGAGGCCTGGATTTTCTGTCAGCACTACTTGATATCTGAGGATTCTTTGATCAGACATTCATAAATGGCCTTTCCCATTCAGGAGTTGTTTCACTTGGTGGCTGGTAAAAATAGTTAGTTTGCCCCAAAAGAGAGTTTTAAAGCATCTTCTATCAGGACTGCAATAGCTGCAAGATTTCAAAGGCAGGGAAAGATCTCTTCCCAATAAGGGAGTAGGACACTCAGGGACCACCAGAAACTGGTGGGAAAATATTTGTCCATCCCAGCAACAAAGTGCTCAGGTGAATCTTTTTGTAATTGTTTTTCCTGTAGCACCCAAAATGGTACAGGTTTGGGAGGAGAAGGCTCCAGAGTAGGAGGTCAGGACAGAGTAGGTAGCCCCTGTGTCAACCAAGAAATTCTTGGACCTACCTGCCACATCCAGTTGCACCCTTGGCTCCAGCCCCATGATGGTTATCTGTGACAGGTGGGCTGGCTGGAGCAGGCTGCTTCAGTCCTGTTGAACCATCCTGAGGGAAGGCTTGGCACTTGACCTTGAGGCTCTTGGGTCCCCAGGGCAGAGTGCCACCCAATGTCCCAATTGATGGCATTTGTAGCAAGCCATTTTAGGAGACTTGTCATGGTTTGGACACTCTTTGGCCCAATGTCCTGCCTGTCTACAGATTAGGCATTTGCCTCATGCCTTGTCCTTTAAGGACTCGGGGTTTGCCATAGGGCTTCCCTGGAGGGCAGCCAGCATCTGGGCATGCCTTGTCTCTTTTCTTTTCTCCCTTTCCTGGGCCTTGGCCTCCCTCTCCTGTTCTCTGTTATAAAAGGTATGGTGGCCTCTGTCTGGACCATCTCATCTAAAGAGGCAGCAGGGTCCTGCTGCTGTAGCTGTTGTAACTTTATCCTGATGTCTGATGCACACTGGGACAGGAATTTGTCCTTTAAAATCACCTGTCCCTCATAAGAGTCTAAGTCCAGATTGGTAAACTTTTGGAGGGCCTCTTTTAGCCTTTCCAGAAAGGCAATGGGGTTCTCATTGGGCTCCTGAGTTATTGCTGAGACCCAGGGCATAGCTGATTACTTTTTGCTGGGCTGCTTTTAGTCCTGCCTTTACACAGATCAGAAAATGATCCCTTTCCCAGATGTGCTCAGGGTCATTATAATTCCAATTAGGATCTGAGGAGGGGACTGCAGTTTCCCCCACTGCATATTTATCGCTTGATGTGAAGCCCCGTAGCATACCTTTGGGCTTCATTTAAGACCTTAGCATGCTCAGGGTCAGATAAAATTTGACTAAATATGACCATGATGTCCTTCCATGTCAAGTCAAAGGCCAAGGTAATGTGTTGGAATGTATCTATATATTTGCCTGGATCATCTGTATAGCTTCCCAAGTCTTGTTTGATCTGTCTTAGTTCTAAAAGGGAGAAGGGCTTATGGACCCAGGTTGGTCCAAATTCTCCTCCAGTTTCAATTAAGGGACATACTTGAGTTGGCTTTTGTGGAGGGGGTGCTCCTGGATATGGGGGCACATTTGGATACAAGGAAGGAACAGGTAACTCAGGAGTCATGGGAGGTAAGCTTTCACAGGGGGCTTCCTTCTTTATGTTCTCTGTACCTAACACCATTTGCCTAGTAGGCTCACTTTTAGGGCATACAACAATCCCATACTTAAGACAGAGTTCCTTCATATCTCTTAGTTGGAAGAAAATTTGGACATAGGGGATCTCTGTCCATTTCCCTTGTCTTTTGCAGAATAAGTCTAGCTGCAGGATGGTATTGTAATTTAAACTCCCATCCTCAGGCCAGTGTTCCTTGTCCCCCAGAGGATACCATGGCCATGCAGTGGCACAAAAGAATTTTAAGAAACTTCTCCTTAGAGTTAGAGGATCGAACAGCTTCCAGTTATCAAGGATGCATCTCAAGGGCATCTGTTGGGAAGTGGATTGATTATTTCCCATCTGAAAGACAGTTATGACAGGGAGGAAAAGAAAAAATAAAAAAACTAATAGGCCTCCTTCTATTTCCATGGGTGGACTTCCTTAGGGGTGAGTTTTTTTGAAACTTATCCACCCAGTACTGTTGCACTCTAAGAGCCAGGTGTCCCAGGGTCATGGTGCAGATCCCCAGGCAAGCTGAGGCACGACAGCCTTCTGGAGATCGAATCCCCAGGCAGGTCAAGGCATGTCGACCTCCTGGGACCCCTGGACTGGCAGATCCCCGAGCAGGTTGAGGTGTGACAACCTTCCAAGGCAGGTCAAGGCAGACCGACCTCTTGGGACTCCCAGACTCGAGTCGGGTGTCCGCAAGGTCTCCAGCATAACTAATGCTGGGTAGGATTAAGGAGTTGTAATCTTAACTCATTGCTGGTTTGTCTACCACAGATGGGAATAGATGTGAAGTGAAGTGAAAGTCACTCAGTCGTGTCTGACTCTTTGCAACCCCATGGACTATACAGTCCATGGAATTCTCCAGGCCAGAATACTGAAGTGGGTAGCCTTTCCCTTCTCCAGGAGATCTTCCCAATCCAGGGATTGAACTCAGGTCTCCTGCATTGCAGGCAGATTCTTTACCAACTGAGCCACAAGGGAAGCCCATGGGGATAGAGATGATGATGTAAAGCAATCCTAGCTTGTGCCCTGAGATGGGGAACCTGGTGAAAGAGCCATAGGCCTTATCCTCTTATTACTCTGAGAGAATGCAAGTAACTGATTTCTTCCCCTGGTCCTCCATATGAGCAGTTTAGGGTGTTTACAGTGGTAAACATTCCATTGTCATAGACCCACTTTAGGTAATAGCAGAAGTGATGGCAAAGGAGTGGGTTATCTGGTCCTGTTAGGAGCATTAAGGGTATTTTAATAATAAGTGGATTGGAGCAATATTGCCTATAAGGGGGCAGGGTCCTGATTGTAGGAGTTAGTAAGTGACTTAAGAACAAATTGATAAGAGGCAACAAACCAGATGTTCCACAAAAGTGGAGTGGAGATTTGATCCAGGGGTAAGCTTGTAAATTTAGAAGAAGGGTGGTAAGGGTTTGGGCCCAAACAGCCTGCAGGGCTAACTCCCAAAGTGGCAAACATTATCCCTGGAAGCCCAATTGCCCTTGAAGGGATGCCAACAGATGGACTTCTAGCAGGCATTGTGTGCCTGTCACCTGCCCTAGTGGGTTCACTGAGAGATGCTGTTGTTGCACATGTTGTAGGAAACATGGAAGATGAAGGCCTGAATATCTAGAGGGATTGGATATTATACAGTATTTCCCTCCCAAGGGCCAGCTATTTTCTGGTTGTCCCTCCAGAAGATTGTAGAGGCAACATTGTGGGCCCAGACAGGGCTCAGGAAAAGAGCATGAAACAGGAGGGAAGGGGGCAGGGCACAACTTTTGAAAGAATGACATAGCCCAAGGGCATAACATAAACTGATTAAAATCAAATGGGTCCAAGATGACAAGTCAAATTCAACTAAACCTTGATCCTCAGTCTGCAAGCTAAATGACACACCCAGAGGTGCCAGGACAGTTCCAAGTCACTGTCAAAAGACTGAGGAGTGGGTGGTTCCCCAATTGTTGGAATGATCCTCCCACTCATTAGCATATGAAATCACCCAGCTAGCAAAAACTAACCACATCACATTCCAATGGCCACACTCCCCTCTGTGATGGCCCACACTCTTGGAGTGTGCTTCTCTCTGAATCCAAACAAATCCACAAACTTACCTATCTCTGTGTCTCTCACTGAATTTTTTTGCAATGAGACATCAAAAGCCTGAGCTTCATTAGGTCCTAAAACCAGGCATTGTGGGTTTTGGCTGGGCTCAAGTCCCAGTTGGATGTGGCTGAGAGACTAAGCATAGCAGAGTGCCTGCCGTGTGGGTTTGAGCCTTAATCTTAGGTAAACAGTTTTAAGAACGACTTTCAGAAATGGAAAGATGATGACCTGCCCAATACTTTGTAAGCAGTGGCATAGATGGAGAGAGGAGCTGAAGGACAGGAGGAAAAAGCAGTGGGAAAAACGTGCCAAGGAATCCCCATCATAACCTGCTGGAAAATCTGCTAAATACCTGACCTGTGCTCACAATTTCCATTGGTCTGATCCCTGACACCAAGGACATTAGGGACAGAAGAATCCCTACCTGCTTGGGCAACAGCTACTAAGGCACAGCCGGTAGTAGAACCCTAGGAACACCCTGGGACACCCACGACTGCTTGCCTGTTTGCAGGCTCATTGAGGAAACAAGAAACAAGAGATTGTAAAGGAATTAAGATTTTGTTAGCTGTATGTCCTTCCAGCCATAGGAGTGAGGACTTCCTACCCAACCAGAGGTCTTCTGGATTCTGAGACTGAACTGCATGAGCTTTCTGTGGAGTTTGCTTTTGCTGTCCCGGTTTCCAGCACACTGGGCTTCTTGTCACTTCCCATGTGCTGGGTTTTCTTCATGTTCAGCTTCCACCATGGGAGCTTTTGCTGAGTTGGGCTTCTGCTGTACTTGGCCTCTGCCTCACAGGGGCCAAGCCGAGGTTTTTTCCAAGTTAAATCCGAGCCAGGTTAAATCCAAGTCATGGCACCATAGATGTCAAGGGAGTTTGTGATTTCCTCTGTTCTGCCTCACCACAGCAAAAATTTGAAGCGACGGATGGACCAGTGTTACAGCTCAGTTTATGTTGGGGGAGTGTGTAATTTCCCTGGTTCTGTCTCATTGCAGCAAAAATTTGAAGGGGCGGATGGACCAGTGTTACAACTCAGTTTTATTTGGCAAGCAAATGAAAATACATCCTTGAAGCATGAGGGTAAGCTGACCCAAAAGACAGGAAGAGAAAAGAGACCCAGGCTCAAATTTGGTTCCTCTTTTCATGTGTTTTTTTCTCCTCTCCCTGACCCAACCCTATGTAAATTGGGCTAGCCAGGAAGGCTGTTTGTTTGTTTGTTTGTTTTTACCTGAGGTTCTAACTCCAGCCCTTGGACCTTCTTTTCTATTTTCACAGGCCTTTTCCTTTCTTTGTATTCTAGCCACTGCCATTAAGGACTCCTTTTTCCTATTCTAACGACCTATCAGCTTTATTCTAAAGTTAATGGATAGACACAAAAAACTTTAAAGCACAAAAGTAATGTCATCAGATGTACTTCTACATTGTTAAATACAAAATGGAGACTAGACTTGAGAATTTTCTGAACAGCCAAAACTATTTAATCCAAATAAGTAAATAAAACTAATTCTAGTTTATTTCATGAACTCAAGTTAGACTTAATTTAGGCTATTTCTTGTAAATGCTTCTAATAATCATGAAAGAAGGCTTCTAGGTGGCATGGTAGTAAAGAATCTGCCTGCCTATACAGGAGATGCAAAAGACGCAGGTTGGATCCCTGGGTTAGGAAGATCCCCTGGAGTAGGAAATGGCAACCCACTCCAATTTCTTGCCTGGAAAATTCTACGGGCAGAGGAGCCTGGCAGACTATAGTCCATGGGGTAGCAAAGAATCAGACATAACTGTGGGACACACACAATCATGAAAGCAGCTTAAGTCATCTTCCTAAAAATGGTATGAGTGTTAACACAAGTTTGTGTGCACAGTTAGGCCAAGTAAGCTGAAACACAGGAGTTTGGAGCAGAGAAACGCTTATTGTAAGGTCATGCAAGGAAACAGGTTATTCATGACCTTAAAAGCCCCTAGCTCCCCAAAAGAGTTCAGCAAATCTCTTTTAAAAGGCAGATGAGGGAGATGGGTCACAGGGCATGTGATCAGCTCCTGCACAGTTCTCTGGCTGAAGGTGAGAAAACAGCATGTTGTCACGAAGTTTAATTTAAATCAGTCTTTAGGCTCCAGGAACCCCGGGGCTGTGCGCTCTTGGTTATCAAGTAGTTAACATCTTCCATTTGGGATGGAGAGGGTGTTCACTTCTGCAAAACAACTCAGGAAATCTGCATCAAATACTGTTACCTAGGTACTTCAGAAAGGAGCTAAGGCAGAAGGTCTGGGGGAAGGGCTGTTCCAGGAACGCCTCATAGGATCCTGCTCAGACACTTGAGATGGTCACTTGTGACCAGTCCCCCGCCATTTGGCTGCCCAGGTGGTCCAGCAGTAAAGAATCCGCCTGCCAGTGTGTGACTCGAGTTCAATCCCTGGGTCAGGAAGATCACCTGAGGAGGAAATGGCAACCCACTCCAGTATTCTTGCCAGGGAAATCTCATGGACAAAGGAGCCTGGTGGGCTACAGTCCATGGAGTCACAAAGACTCTCACATGACTGACATGCACGTAGCACTAGCACTGCCATTTGGAAACCGCATGGTAATAGCCAATCATTGTGGAGGTTACACAGCTTCCTCATTTCCACTTCACCAACAATCCTCTAAATTCATGATCATATCAGTCTTTGCATTTGAAATAACAAAGTGTGAACTGTTCTCATATACACAATAAACTCTCAGAAGTACAATTCATTGATTTGGTGAGTTTAATTTTGCTATTTCTGGATTTTTGACTACATAGACAGGTAAAACTGATTTTCAAAAAATACCTATTTTATCAAGCAGCCATTATTTAAAGAAAACATTTTACCACAAGTAATAATCACAAGCATTCATTGTAATTTTAAAAAGTCATCTGAGAAGAAATGTCTACAATTCAATTGGATATAATTATTTTTTACATTTCTACTGAAAAAATATGTGCAACCTAAAAGTTGAGAGTTATGTTTTTATTCAGCGGGAATTTTCAGGACATCAAGCCTGGGAGACAGCATCTTAAATAACCCTCAGAGAAGTGTTCCAAGGAGGAGAGAGTGGGGAGCCATGCTATATAGAAGTTTTGTGACTAAGGCAGGTAGTCTGAATGTCCAAAGGTAAGTGCAAATTAAAGAAAAAAAAAGATATCTCAAGATAAGGAATTTTGCATGTTTCTATGTATGGGAAAATGTAAGAGTTTGGGCTCACTGAAATCATTCCTTTCATATGCACCTCACCTGTCTGGGGCCAAGATCCTGCATTCTCACTTCCTGAGTTTCCTCAGGGCTCATCATAGGGAGGGGCGACAGTCTGATGGCTGCTGCTGCTAAGTCGCTTCAGTCGTGTCCGACTCTGTGCGACCCCATAGACGGCAGCCCACCAGGCTCCTCCGTCCATGGGATTTTCCAGGCAAGAGTACTGGAGTGGGTTGCCATTGCCTTCTCCGCTGATGGCTGCTAGATGGCAGGTATTCTTCCTGAGTTCCCTCGGGGCTCACCAGCTCACTTTTGGTGGTGCCTGCAGTCTCAAAAGACAGTGACATCCTTTGTTTACTGATATAGCAACAAAGATTCCATTTCTCAACACCATTTTTCAATATTTCAATTGTTTCCCATGTTTTCAAATATTGTAAATATTTTTATAGGAGCATCTTTGTACATAACATTTATTCAGAATTTTCATCTCTTCAAAATTATCAGCTCACTTATAAAACAAATTTTCTCCTCTGTGTCCCTCCAAACAAACACGTTGTTGATTTCTAAAGCCAGGGAGAGCCCTTAATTCTGTGCTGGGTTTGGAGATGCTCTTCATCCACCAGAGGGCGACAGAGCACTGTTTGCAGAATACAAACAGCTGGCCTTGTCCACTTTGGAGCAATTTAAGTCTAAGACTTAACTGACTTGTTAGACTGTATCAGAGATCCAAGATACGGCCAGGATTTCTGTTCATCTGTAAACCTAATATATATTGTAAAAGATAAGGCAACTGTCTCGTGAAAGGACAAATAATGGGAAACACATCAGAATATCAGGGATAATTTAAAGAGCTCAAAGAGAGCCTGCAAGCGTTATTTTTTGAATCACGAGCTCCAAAGTCAAAGACGACAAAGTGAGCTCCTAACTCTTTCATCCTTCTGGGTTTGCGGTAGATGCTACACCCACTGATTTGCTCAGTGGGTCACAAGTGGGATCCTTGTGACTTTGGGCACCATCTTTTTGCAATTTGCATTGCACTGGCGTGGTCTGTGTATTCAGTCTCCCAGTCGGAGGACTCTTTGCCTCTTCATCGAATGGAGCCCTCCAGGCTCCTCTGTCCATGGAATTTTTCAGGCAAGAATACTGGAGTGGGTTACCATTTCCTCCTCCAAGGAATATTCCAGCCCCAGGGACTGAATCAGAGTCTCCTGTATCTCTTGCCTGTTTTTGTATTTTGCATTCCTTTGATGTGATAAAGCAGGCTATTTAAATACAGCCTGGAGTCACAAAGTCTAAAGAAGCCTGCACTTTGCTTACAGTACAGTAACTCAAGACTCAAAAGAGGGAGAGATTAGATTCTGTTACTGACAGTTGTTCAAAGGGAAGTTCCAAGTTCTCAAGCTCTTTGGGTTGCTAAAAAGCAAAAAATATGAAAACATTCTTATGACCAGGGCATGGAAATTAGTATAAATGTGTCTCAGATCCATTATAAATGTAAAATGTACTATTAACATATCCTGTATATTTGCTACTTCTCTTTTTACCTAAGTACGCAATCATAAATTGAGGAAATTTTATAAAGGATTATCATTCTCTAAGGACTTCCCTGTGGCTCAGCTGGTAAAGAATCCACCTGCAATGTGGGAGACCTGGGTTCGATCCCTGGGTTGGGAAGATTCCCTGGAGAAGGGAACGGCTACCCACTCCAGTATTCTGGCCTGGAGAATCCCATGGACTATATAGTCCATGGGGTCACAAAGAGTCGGACACGACTGAGCGACCTTCACTTTACTTCACTTCTTTCTCTAAAGTGAAGAATTCAGTTTAACTGTATTGAATACAAACATTCCAGAGGTGGTTGTTGGTTTCACAATTGTCATAACCAGTATGGGTCAGTTATTAATAAAAGGCTTTAGTTTGCAAGGTATTCTGAATATAACTCCTTACCAGAGTCTATGGCTTCCCTGGTGGCTCATTGCTAAAGAATCCACCTGCAATGCAGAAGACTTGAGTTCAATACCTAGGTCAGGAAGATCCTCTTGGAGAAGGGAATGGCTCCCCACTCCAGTATTCTTGCCTGGAGAATCCCATGGACAGAGAAGCCTGACAGGCTACAGTCCATGGGATTGCAAAGAGTCAGACATGAATGGGAGACTATCTTCCTCTAAACTGAAGCATTCAGTTTGGCTGAGTACAAACATTCCAGTGGTGGCTATTGGTCCCACAATTGTCATAACCACTATGGGTCAGTTATTAATAAATGCCTTTAGTTTTCATGGTATCCTAAATATAACTGCTTATCAAAGTCTTTGAGTGTACTTCAAATGCTTCCTGCTGAACCTTAGTTATTCTGCTATAAATTCAATTTGGGTCTTATTGTTTCATATAAATGTATTGATCCTAGTAGGGCTTGATGCCAATGTATCATGTATTCAGCTTAGTATAAAAATCTTTTGTCATCTTATTTCCCTCCACTCATACTTTTTCCTCAGCTTGGTAGTAGTTGTTAGGAGTGTTAGCTGCACCTCTGTAAAGGAAAGGGATGTTTCTCTCCATTGGGTTCTCTAAGGATTAAATCATTAGCCATCCTGGTCACCTACCTAGAGTAAAGGCTGAAAGCTAGTCAAGGACAAAGAATAAGATAAAGCACTCTGTGCATTGGGAAAACAGGCCCTCAGATAGTTGGATATATTTCCGGAGAATTGAACCCAGATTATTGTATCTTCCCATACTTTGAAAAGCACTAAAATCTTTAACTGAGATATCCATTCCTTGTGATTAGCAGTAACCTTCTACTGAGATGACTGCTGGATTGCACTTACTCTTTCACCAATGTCACATATATACTGGCTTAACCCCCTACCTCTTCAGAGCAATAAATGCTGTAATAAATGCTAGAAAGGGTGTGGAGAAAAGGGAACCCTCTTACACTGTTGGTGGGAATGCAAACT
Source organism: Odocoileus virginianus (assembly GCF_023699985.2). Classification (NCBI taxonomy): domain Eukaryota; kingdom Metazoa; phylum Chordata; class Mammalia; order Artiodactyla; family Cervidae; genus Odocoileus; species Odocoileus virginianus. The sequence goes on from NW_027224281.1 coordinate 687,094, forward strand.
AGTACAGCCACTATGGAGAACAGTGTGGAGATTCCTTTAAAAACTGGAAATAGAACTGCCATATGACCCAGCAATACCACTGCTGGGCATACACACTGAGGAAATCAGAATTGAAAGAGACACATGTACCAAAATGTTCACTGCAGCACTGTTTACAATAGCTAGGACATGGAAGCATCTAGAAGTCCGTCGGCAGAAGAACAGATAAGAAAGTTGTGGTACATATACACAATGGAATATTACTCAACTATTAAAAAGAATGCATTTGGGTCAGTTCTAATGAGGTGGATGAAACCAGAGACTATTATATACAGTAATGTGAGTCAGAAAGAAAAGCACCAAAACAGTACATTAATGCAAATATATGGAATTTAGAAAGATAACTATGACGATCCTATATGCAAGAGAGTAAAAGAGACACAGATGTAAAGAACAGACTTTTGGACTCTGTGGGAGAAGGTGAGGGTGGGATGACTTGAGAGAATAGCATTGAAACATGTATATTACCATATGTGAAATAGATGACCAGTCCAAGTTCAATGCATGAAACAGGGCACTCAAAGCCAGTGCACTGGGACAACCCAGAGGGCATGGAGTGGAGAGGGAGGTGGGAGGGGGTTTGGGCTTCGGGAACACATGTGTGCTGTGGCAGATTCATTCAATGTGTGGCAAAAACTATCACAATATTGTAATTAGCCTCCAATTATAATAAATTAATTTTTAAAAAAGACTGTAATCCAGGCTATGGTCCCCTCCCCAAAATCCCCAAATATAATTCAAATTCACAGCTCTCCAGTTGTGTGGCTTTTAAGTCTACACTTCCAAACAGAAGGGTTCAGAGTAGAGAAGTGGAACATCAAAGTCTTTGGAGACATTGGGGTGAGACTGTGCTTAGATAGTGTCTTGAAAGATGAGTATAATTTATTTGGACATATAAATAAAACTCATACGCCAGGCTGAGGGACCAAGATCAAGACCCGGGGTCAACAAAGACAGGGCATGGGTGAGGAATGCACCAAAATTCAGGCTCCAAGGTCTGGCATCTGTACAAAACATGGCCTACATGGCAACAGGATCTTTTCATCCAGGACTGAACTGGGAAATCCAGGCTGTTTTGTTACATTGTTTCAGAGAATTGCAAACTAGTTTAGGTTAGCTTGTGCAAAAGCCATATGTGTGTGCGCACGTTTAGTTGCTCAGTCATGTCTGACTGCAGCCCAGAACAGGCTCCTCTGTCCATGGGATTTTTCAGGCAAGAATACTGGAGCAGGTTGCCATTTCCTACTCCAGGGGATATTCCCAACCCAGAGGTATAATTATTATTTGCTGAATTTTTTTCTTCATAATTTCTGAGACTGGACCACTGGCTCTGTAAGTATGCTTGCTCTGTGGTGCCAAGGGACTTCTGCTTAAGACAAATACACAGTTGCACTCCTAGGGCAGTTGAGAACTGAATGCTTACCCCAAAGTCTTCCTCGGACCTGTCCCAGTGAGCATCTAGGGTCTTTGTCATCCTGTGTGCTTCTAGTTTGGCATTCCAGTCTTCTCAGTGAGGCTGACAGGTTCTCAGGAGTTCATCAGACCAACCATCCCTCAGAGTCATCTCTGCCCTAGCTGAGCAGGGGAGAACCCAGGACAGCTTCTGCATCAGCAGTGAAGATCAGAGACACACCAGGTGTATGAGATTCCTATTGCGGCTGTGACAAATTACCACACATGTGGCTTAAAACAATGCAATTTATCATCTACAGTTCTAGAGATTAGAAATCCACAGTGAGTGTCACTGCTTCCCTGATGGTTCAGTGGTAAAAAAAAAATCTGCCTGCCAAACAGGAGATTCAGGTTCATCCCCCTGTCAGGGATGTCGGGAACCTCCCCTGAAGAAGGAAATGACAACCCACTCCAGTATTCTTGCCTGAGAAATCCCATGGACAAAGAAGCCTGGTGGGATACAGTCCATGGGGGTCACAAAAGAATCAGACAGGCCTTGGCAATGAAACAACCCAACCCTGCTAAAATCGAAGGGTTGGCAGGACTGAGTTCCCTCTGCTGTCATTTCTCTGATTCTCTTCTGCCTCTCTCTTCCACTTAGAAAAATCTTTGTAATTATATTGGGCTTACCCAGATCATCTAGGATAATTTCACTTCAAAGTCAGCTGATTAGCAACCTTAATTCATCTGCATTCTTAATTCCTTTTTGTTAGTACCTAACATGTTCACAGGTTTTGAGGATTTGAATATGGGCATCTCTAGGGAGCATTAGTCTGTCTACAACAACAATTGACAGATTTCTTCACTGCCGACTTATCAAATTCCACCATTAGTCAATTTTTACTAGACAGGAATGCTAAACAAAGATTATTGGAAGTGTTCAATAAATCCACCCAAGCAGGGTTCTGGAATACAGAATTAAATCCATGTAACTCTACATCCACCCAGAGTGGATCACCAAAAATGTCATCTTAGCTGCTCATTCACAAATTGCGGGATCTGAAAGTTAGCAAATTTATTTAGCAGCTCAAAAATATTAGACAAATATTAGATTAAGATTAATCTATTTTTGCTTCAAAAATTGATAGCTGAGTTGTTGCCAGAGGTGTAGTAGGAGCAGGATTGCAGAGAGCCCGAGAGCACAAGTCTGACTCTCACATTCGTTTTGAATCACACAAGCATTTCTGTTTTACTGGTGTGTGAAAACCTGTAACACGTTGCCATGACAATCTGCATGTGTTGCCATAACACCAAAAGAAAAAAAAGAGAGGAGAGAGGTTTTATCTTTTAATGACCAAATGAAGAGAGAACAATACAGTGTAGAGCCACATTTTTCAAGCTATGTTGCCTGGACAAGGATTCATCTAAATTGGACCTGAGATTCATGATGCAATAGAATAAATAAGAGTTACCTTTATAAAGTCTTCAGCCTTTTAAACTTGAAATTTTGCAGATGAAAAAAAATCCTTTAAAAATTAAAAATGGATCTATTATGGAATAGAAAATAAAGTATCTATGAAGCAAATTTTCAAGTAACCTAAATTAAAAGAGAGAGAGAGAGCACTTAGACTTTTTCTAAGATGGACGAGGATAATTCCAGATAACTATCCTCCCCCCATCATCCCTGTTCCCTCTCAACTTCATTTCATCCTACACAATTTTCTCTGTATAGCCTTTCGAGTCACTTCAATGGAATATTAAAAACACTGGCTAATGGCATGGGAATGGGAATAGTACTAAGAATCAGAAGACTTGGGTTTGGAAACAAATTCTACCCAAATTATTCTATCTCCTTAGGTATGTGTCTTAGATATTTTCGAGTTATTTTTTATCAGTACAATGAGGGAGAGTGCAGAATTCAGTAATATATGTTGATCCATCACCAGGAAAAGCTTAGCAGTTATTCCAAAGGACTGCATAGACTGAGATTCATAATGCTAGCAAATGTGTCACAGTCTAGATATCTGACCTTCAGTTTTGTACCTTTGGAAACTTAATTTTCTCCAAATGCAGAAAGGAAATTGGTCTCTCAGGGGATCAATTTCACATTAACCAGGCACATAAAACAGGCATAAAGCCAGAATTCTAATTTATTAATTTTCCATGAACCTAAGATATTTATAATTGCAAAGAGCAATATCGTTACACATGGGAAGTCTGAATACCAAAAGTTCAATTTAATTTAAAATGGGAATCATAAATGTCACACAAACTAGCAAAATCTGCACCCTGCAATTTCTCTCCACTGAGATCTTATTAAGAAGTCAAATGAAAAGGAAAATAGGTAAATTGAATCAAATTGAACAGAATCTGTTTTTCTCAGTCTTTGAATTTTATTGTTCAGTAATTTAAAAAAGAAAAAAGTTCAATTAAAACTACATTTGGAGTTACCTACTTCTTATTTTGGCAAGATATTAATTAAAACTGTAATTAACACTAAAAGCTACTTTAAAAAAAAAAGGAAAAAGAACATATAGTTTCACAGAAAAAAAAAATACATTCTTCCCAAGCAAAGGCAATGCCAACATTAAAATTTTAGTTTTGCCATTGACTGGTGAAAATTTTGTCACACTTTCATACTGTTCCATAGACCAGAAGCAATAAATCACCAGATTAGGTATTTTAAATAGCTATTACATTCATCACTCAGTATAAGTAAGTTTCCAATGGACTGGTAATACTTAGAATCAACTGGCTACAACTTCCTTTAATTCCTTTCTACATGAAGGTGGACTTGACTTTGAAACCATAAGACTTGGAGTCTATCTCTTGGGTTTATTTTAGCTGTAAATATTTATCTTAATAATGTATCTTTTTTGTGGTTCTGGATCTGAACAATTCCTACCTATCCTGAACACTGTCCCATTGCCATGGTTGAACATTTGTACCCTTCTAAAATTCACATGCTGGAATCCTAACTCCTAAAGTGATGGTATCAGGTGGTGGGGCCTTAGGTAGATGATTAGGTCATAAGGGCAAAGCCGTTGTGTGTCAGTTGCTCAGTCATGTCTGACTGTTTGTGACCCCGTGGATTATAACCCTCCAGGCTCCTCTGTCCATGGAGGTTGATTCCCGACCGAGGAATTGAACCCAGGTCTCCTGCTGCATTGCAGGCAGATTCTTTACTGTCTGAGCCACCAGAGAAGCCCCATTTTTAGTGTCATTATGAAAGAGATTCCAGAGAGTTCCTTTGTTCTTTCCACCATAGGGGACACAGTCAAAAATGGCCACTTATGGACCAGGAAGCAGGCTCTCGCCAGACACCAGATCTGGTGCCTTCATCCCGGACTTTTCAGCCTCCAGATTGTGGAAAGAGAGTGTTAAAGCCACCCAGCCTATGGCATTTTTGTTCCAAGAACCTGAATAAGTTGACACTAATAAACTATATTCTGGATAAACACATTATTTTAGATTACAGTCAAGTCTGGCTAGACCAGAATACATTACATTCAATAAAGTTTATTTATCTGATATAGTGTTCATTGAATTTAGAATATGTCTCAGAGAGTAATCTATTTACAATCCCAAATTATTTGTGAGCATCCCTCTTTGGCACCTGGTTTAAGAGCCAAGAATATCTACCTTATACTTTTCCAACCTCAGAGGTCTATTTTGAGAATAAAAGCAGATGGTTTGTGTAGAGTAACTTTGCAAACCACAAATGACTATGCACACATTTGGGTTTATTATAACCACTTATAAGAAGGCCAGAGATACTAGAGATGTACATCTCTTTGATTTAAATTAGGGACCTTATTAGACCAAATCTGATACTCTTCCAGTTATTATTTGAGTTCTACCTTCTAAGTCCTTCTATCCTGGTTCATATGATCCTTTTGAAACCGTTTAATTATCTTCTACATTAACTGATTTTGTGCTAATGGCCAGGGGGCAGTCTATTGACACAGGAAAAGACATGAGGAGTATCACCAACACATAGGGAGAAAAGGACCTTAAGCCGGGTTTCCCTGCCAGCTCACCTGGTGGAGAATCCGCCTGCAATGTGGGAGACCTGGGTTCTATCCCCGGGTTGGGAAGATCCCCTGGAGGAGGGAATGGCTACCCACTCCAGTATTCTGTCCTGGAGAATTCCATGGACTATACATACAGAGTCACAAAGGGTCGGACATGACTGAGTGACTTTCAATTTCACTTTCCTCAATAAACAGAGACTGGCTTTGGTACCACCTTTCCCAGAGCTTTCTACATGTATACTTGAGGAATATGAGGAGAAATTGAAAACAGTCAAGAGAACTTCTATGACCACCAGCTGTAGCACCTGTTAATTTGACACTGAAGTTACATATCTATAGAGAGATGCATATGTATATGTTTCTGTCTTCCTAGATTGTATGCTTTTACAGAAATAGGATGAATTTCATTTTCATCTTTTTTCAGTATCTAAAAAACAGCTTATAAGATATAGATCAGAATATTATCTATAGCCCTTGAAGGGAAACTAAACATCTTTGACTCTGCTTAATGACTAAACTATTTGGTCTTGTTTGTTTTCCCTTGCTTCTGCATTTCTCACTTCCCTGATTAAATTTATTCTTCTATTAAAGTTTTTCTACAGGCAAAAGGCAAGCAGAGGACATGGGGGTGGGACCATAGGCCCCTGCTCTGTTTCAGTATTTTGTCTTCAATTTTTCATTTTGTCTTAAAATATTACAAAAAATATGTATTAGTGAAGCAGGAAAAGTGCAGTCCCATTGCTATCATTTCTCTAGGCCCTTGAGTGAAGTTGGAAACCACCAAAGTGCTCCTGGATTTTTTTTGTAGGATATCCCCTCCCCACTAACAGAGCCTTTGGGATGTTTCTGAGATTCAGAAGAAGGTGAATTCACCAGGCTCAATGCAAATAATAGTGTGGCTGAGAAGGAGGCTGTGAGCTTCTAGAATAAAGGTTGTGGTCCAGATCAGGTGAGGATTCAACACTGGGAAAGTAGCATCCATCCCTTTCATGGTCCAGGGAACTTCCTCACGAAAGGGATGGAGACCGCAGCCGACAGAGGCAGCACGGAGTCGATGTTTGCCTGGGGACAGAGCTTTGTTTTTTTACATCCTTGGTCTCTCCTCTTTGCAAGTTTCCTCAGATTAGATATGATCGAAGTTTCCAGTGCCTTCATTTATAGCTCCTGCCCTCCTTTTATTCTGGAAAAAGACATAGAGAAAGATGTAACACTTCTTATTGCTGGGTGGCCCTCCTTGCTTTTCTATTGCTGTGTTGGATCCTAACTGGTGTGCCCCTTCATATCTCACTATAGGGCCAGAGTGAGATAAACACACAACTGACTGCTTGGCTTACCGTTTCCTTCCTAAGGGTTGAAAAAAAAGTCCTTATCTAGGGTTCTTTATCTTCTTGGGTTTGCATAGATAAAGACAAGCAATCCTATTTAGTGCCTTACCTATTCTCTACAGGAAAGATCCCTAAGTATTTGGTAAAGATTTTCTCATTAAGAGGGAAAAGCCTCAGCTTCATAACCTAGTCCTATTATATTCTAGCTATGTGATCTTGAGCAAGAAATTTATTTTTCATTAAGCCTTAGAAATTCATTAATACAATTGAGATAATAATACAACTGTCACAAGATCATTGTAAGGAATAAATGAGATCATTTTGTATAGCATTTTGCATAATATCTGACAAAGAGTAAGGGCTCTATAAATAATGATCTTCATACTACTGAACCGAACACAGGAATGTGACACACAAATGGGTGAAGAGACTATTGAAAGCAATTATATACAGATAGTCCCCAAATTACAAGTGTTTGACTTTTTTTTTTTTTTAACTTTCTGGTGATGCAAAAGCCATATGCATTCAGTACAAACCTTATTTCTAATTTTGAATTTTGATCTTTCCTTGGATTCACTATGTGTGGTAGGATACTCTCTCATGATGCTAGACAGCAGCTGTGAGCCCAAGCTCCCATCAACCATATGATCATGAAGATAAACAACTGATACACCCACGACCATTCCGCACACAGACAACCATTCTATTTCTCACCTTCAGTACAGTATTCTGTAAGTTACATGACCTATTCAGCTCTAGTAAAAAATAAGTTTTATATTAGATGATTTTGCCGAAGTGTAGGCTATTGTAAGTTTTCTGAGCATGTTTAAAATAGACTAGGCTAAATTATGATTTTTGGTAGGTTAGGTGTACTAGATGCATTTTTTACTTAAATTTTCAATATATAAGCTCATTAGACTGTAATCTCATCTTGAGTTAAAGAATATATGTGCATGATATTTCTAAGGTTTCAGAAAAATTTGGGGAGGAGACTTTCCCACTAAGAGTCACTTCTAGGAATTCTCACGAGGGCATTTTATGAAGCTGAACTTATTTTCTATTAGACTGAATCAGGAGATATTCTAATTGGAATTTTAATAGTATGGTGCTTAAGCGAGAGGTACAAATGGTTAAGATAAAATTATGTGTAATCCAGGCATTGAGTATGATAGATTCCGTGAAACCCACCCTTCCCCTCTATAACATTTCAGATCTAATCAGTGCCTTCCGAAAACTTATGTGTAGTCATTTGTGGACCAAAGTGGATATCACGGATATAGATCAAATAGTAAAGAGGTTACATGAGACCAAGTATATAATAATATATAGGAAAAGAAGAATTGTCTGGCAGGTAATTAAGTGAACCCTGGGACTTTAACTAGTACAACAAGTTCAAGTAAAGGTTGAAGACAGAAGGTCAACATTTGACTGCTGGAAAAAAGATAATTACACCTTTAAAATTATGGATAGAAAAAAATTATGTACATCATGGTGCTTAGTTCTGGAAGGCACCATGGATGTTCTATATTCCAGAGGCTTTCAAACTTTTCCCAATGGAATTTGCTCAGAAATACAATATATAAAGTAGAAGAAAGGGAAGTTTTCATTATACTTAATACAAAACCTTAGAATAAATTCACTAGAGTCTCAGGACTCTTGGAATCATTCTTGGAAAACCACTGGCTCAGTCTAATAATATGACCTGATAAAATGACTGTTTTATCACATTAATAGGCTTCCCAGGTAGTGCTAGTGGTAAAGAACTAGCCTGCCATTGTAGGAGACATAGAGATATGGGTTCTGATCCCTGGGTCGGGGAGATCCTCTAGAGGAGGAAATGGCAACCCACTCCAGTATTCTTGCCCAGAGAATCCCATGGACAGAGGAGCCTGGTGGGCTACAGTCCATAAGGTCACAAAGAGTTGACATGACTGAAGCAACACAGTACAGCCCAACATGGCATCACATTAATAATCACACTATCGGCAGGTAGTGAAAGATATACATCTAATCTAGGAGGCTAGTCATAAAGCTTTTCACTTTCCTTTCACAACTGAGCTAATTTTAGTTGCCTGAGAATGCTCAGGCATGAGGAAAATCATGGGATGAAGAAGAGAACATCCTTGCTGGCAAACTCTTATTCCCTTCTTATGCACTAAAAGAAGAAAAATAAAAACCTTATTTTGCCCCTGGCATTCAGTCTGTTAATAATAAAAAGGAGAAGATCCTATCAAGTTCTTATTCAGTAATTCAGTCTTCTATTTATTCCCTCACTTCATAACCTTGGTCTCACACAGAGTTTCAGTTCAGTACAGTCACTCCGATGTGTCTGACTCTTTGTGACTCCATGGACTGCAGCACACCAGGCCTCCCTGTCCATCACCAACTCCTGGAGTTTACTCAAACTCATGTCCATTGAGTCAGTGATGCCATCCAACCATCTCATCCTCTGTCATCCCCTTCTCCTCCCACCTTCAATCTTTCCCAGCATCAGGGTCTTTTCAAATGAGTCAGCTCTTTGCATCAGGTGGCCAAAGTATTGGAGTTTCAGCTTCAACATCAGTCCTTCCAATGAATATTCAGGATTAATCTACTTTGGGATGGACTGGTTGGATCTCCTTGCAGTCCAAGGGACTCTCAAGAGTCTTCTCCAACACCACAGTTCAAAAGCATCAATTCTTTGGCACTCAGCTTTCTTTGTAGTCCAACTCTCACATCCATACATGACCACTGGAAAAACCATAGCTTTGACTAGATGGACCTTTGTTGGCAAAATGATCTCTGCTTTTTAATAAGCAGTTGTAGGTTGGTCATAACTTTTCTTCCAAGGAACAAGCATCTTTTAATTTTATGGCTACAGTCACCATCTGCAGTGATTTTGGAGCCCAAAAAAATAAAGTCTATCACTGTTTCCACTGTTTCCCTCATCTATTTGCTATGAAGTGATAGGACCAGATGCCATGATCTTAGTTTTCTGAATGTTGACTTTTAAGCCAACATTTTCACTCTCCTGTTTCACTTTCATCAAGAGGCTCTTTAGTTCTTCTTCACTTTTTGCCATAAGGGTGGTGTCATCTGCATATCTGAAATTATTGATATTTCTTCTGGAAATCTTGATTCCAACTTGTGCTTTGTCCAGCCCAGCATTTCTCATGATGTGCTCTGTGTATAAGTTCAATAAGCAGAGTGACAATATATAGCCTTGATGTACTCCTCTCCCAATTTGGTACCAGAATGTTGTTCTATGTCCACTACTAACTGTTGCTTCTTGACCTGCATACAGATTTCTCAGGAGGCAGGTCAGGTGGTCTGGTATTCCCATCTCTTTCAGAATTTTCCACAGTTTGTTATGATTCACATAGTCAAAGGCTTTGGCATAGTCAATAAAGCAGAAGTAGATGTTTTTCTGGAACTTTCTTGCTTTTTCAATGATTCAACAGATGTTGGCAATTTGATCTCTAGTTCCTCTGCCTTTTCTAAATCCAGCTTGAACATCTGGAAGTTCACAGTTCACATACTGTTGAAGCCTGGCTTGGAGAATTTTGAGCATTACTTTGCTAGCATGTGAGATGAGTGCAATTGTGTGGTAGTTTGAGCATTCTTTGGCATTTCCTTTCTTTGGGATTGGAATGAAAACTGACCTTTTCCAGTCCTGTGGCCACTGCTGAGTTTTCCAAATTTGCTGGCATATTAAGTGCAACACTTTCACAGCATCATCTTTTAGGATTTGAAATAGCTCAACTGGAATTCCATCACCTCCACTAGCTTTGTTCATAGTGATGCTTCCTAAGGTGCACTGGACTTCCCATTCCAGGATGTCTGTCTCTAGGTGAGTGATCACACCATCATGAATATCTGGGTCATGAAGATCTTTTTTGTACAGTTCTTCTGTGTATTATTGTCACCTCTTCTTAATATCTTCTGCTTCTGTAAGGTCCATACCATTTCTGTCCTTTATTGTGCCCAAATTTGCATGAAAATTTTCCTTGGTATCGCTAATTTTCTTGAAGAGATCTCTAGTATTTCCTATTCTATTCTTTTCCTCTATTTCTTTGCATTGATCACTGAGGAAGATTTCTTATCTCTCCTTGCTATTCTTTGGAACTCTGCATTCAAATGGGTATATCTTTCCTTTTCTCCTTTGCCTTTCACTTCTCTTCTTTTCATAGCTGTTTGTAAGGCCTCCTCAGACAACCATTTTGCCTTTTTGCATTTCTTTTTCTTGGGGATGGTCTTGATCACTGCCTCCTGTACAATGTCACAAACCTCCATCCACAGTTCTTCAGGCACTCTATCAGATCTAATCCCTTGAATCTATTTCTCACTTCCACTGTATAATCATAAGGGATTTTATTTAGGTCATACCTGAATGGTCTAGTGGTTTTCCCTACTTTCTTCAGTTTAAGTCTGAATTTGGCAATAAGGAATTCATGATCTGAGCCACAATCAGCTCCCAGTCTTGTTTTTGCTGGCTCTATAGAGCTTCTTCATCTTTGGCTGCAAAGAATATAATCAGTCTGATTTCAGTATTGACCATCTGGTGATGTCCATGTGTAGAGTCTTCTCTTGTGTTGTTGGAAGAGGGTGTTTGCTATGACCAGTGCATTCTCTTGGCAAAACTCTGTTAGCCTTTGCCCTGCTTCATTTTGTACTCCAAGGCCAAATTTGCCTGTTATTCCAGGTATCTCTTAACTTCCTACTTTTCATTCCAGCCCTGGAATGAAATGGACAGATTTTTTCATGTTAGTTCTAAAAGGTCTTTTAGGTCTTCATAAAACCATTCAACTTCAGCTTCTTCAGCATCTATTGGTCAGGGTATAGACTTGGATTACTGTGATATTGAATGGTTTGCCTTGGAAACAAACAGAGATCATTCTGTCATTTTTGAGATTGCATTTTGGACTCTTTTGTTGACTATGATGGCTGCTTCATTTCTTCTAAAGGATTCTTGCCCACAGTAGTAGATATAACAGTCATCTGAGTTAAATTCACCCATTCCAGTCCATTTTAGTTTGCTGATTCCTAAAATGTTGATGTTCACTCTTGCCATCTCCTGTTTGACCACTTCCAATTTGCCTTGATTCATGACCTAACATTCCAGGTTCCTATGCAATATTGCTCTTTACAGCATTGGACTTTGCTTCTATCACCAGTCACATCCACAACTGGGTGTTGTTTTTACTTTGGCTCCATCTCTTCATTCTTTCTGGAGTTCTTTCTCCACTGATCTCCAGTAGCATACTGGGCACCTACCGACCTGGGGAGTTCATTTTTCACTGTCCTATCTCACAAAAAGTTTATCAGGAAGTAAAGTAGGAAAGGTAGGAAAAGTACCATGGCAAAGGCAACCTTCCTTCCTTTTAGTGGCAAGAAATTCTTCACAAAAGAAAATCAAAATAACAAAAATATACTATTTTGAGGGTTTCTCTGGTACTCAGTGGTAAATAATCTACCTGCTAATGCAGGGGACATGGGTTCGATCCCTGGGTTGGGAAGATCCTCTAGAGAAGGAAATGGCAACCCACTCCAGTTTTCTTGCCTGGAGAATCCCATGGACAGAGGAGCCGGGTGGGTTACAGTCCATGGGGTCAAAGAGTCAGGCATGACTTAGTGACTGAACAACAACATGCTATTCTGAAGCTATGAGGAGGGGCTTAGGTAATACAAGAAAATAAAACAGATAAAATGATGACGTATTTTGACATACCCATCCACACCACTCAGCATGGGCTGAAAAGTCACATTAAGAATTCCAGAGAAAAATTTTGCATACTGGGGCAGAAAGAGTTCCACATCATCAACCCTTCCAGTCATTCTTTTTAAATCTCAGGAACATGGTTTTTCCTGTACAATACTTTTTTCAGAGCTGTTTTTACTTCTTTATTCCTCAAGGTATAGATTAAAGGGTTCAACATTGGTCCCACCAGATTCATCAGAATTTGCACCACAGTTCCTAGCATGGGGTTAGGTGTGGGCTGCAGGTAGACAGTAATGATGGGTCCATAGGCACAGAGGATGGCGATGAGGTGGGCACTGCATGTGGAGAAAGCCCGGCGACGGCCCTCAGTTGATGGAATCTGCAAGATGGAGATGGTGATTCGAGTATAAGACACAAGGATTAGGAGAAAGCAGACTAGAGATAATAGGCCAACATTAGTGAAGCTCACCCTTTGGGCCAAGGATGTATCAGCACAGGCCAAGGGTAAGAGTGCTGGAATATCACAAAAGAAGTGAGCCACTTCATTGGGACCACAGTATGGCAGGGTGAAGGTAAGCAAAGTCAGGATGCTGGAATGGACACATCCTAACAGCCACGTGCCCACAGCCAAGGCCACGCAGACTCTAGGGTTCATGATGACCGCGTACCGCAGAGGGTGACAGATGGCGGTGAAGCGGTCATAGGCCATCACGGTGTACAAGAAACACTCAATGCTGCCAAGGAAATGGAAGAAGAAGAGCTGGGACACACAGTCCTTGTAGGAAATGAGTGGGCTCAGTCCCATGAGGTAGAGCAGCATTTTAGGACAGGTCACAGAGGAGAAACTCATATCAAACACAGACAAGTTCCCCAGGAAAAAATACATGGGTGTGTGAAGGCGATTAGAAGAAAGAACGGTCACAAGGATGGACATGTTTCCCAGCAGGGTGCAGGCATAGAAGGGCAAGAACAGGACAAAGAGTATAGTCTCCAGCCCTTCCGTGTGCGGGATTCCCAACAGGATGAACTCAGTCACCTCAGAGCAGTTCCTCATCTCCGTGAATGTCAGTCCTATGGAAGGAAACGGAAGCAGAGGATGTGGAAGAATGTCCTGGTTTGATGTCAGCAGACTGAATGTACTGGAGAAATGAAATATGTGAGTGAAATTACAGCATTTTGATTCAAAGTTAAGGAATTTCTATGTCTAAGCCAAATTACAGAGCATTTAACCTGGAATGCAGCTACCATAGCAAAACTTCATAGTTTTTATACCAAATATTTTTATCATACTGATTCTAGATGAAAATATCCTTAATTAAAACAGTACTTTTAATGTTGAAACAAGGCTTTTAAAGGGAAGGGTGATGGCCATACAAACATATGCTCCCTCAGAGTGGAGCATTACCAGAAGCCTCAAAACCAGATAAAGGCTCTTTAATGTCTCTAGATGTGAAACTTGAGAATCACTATATTTGTGAGCCACTACTGCTGACAAAATTATATTTTATCTGTTTTCTGGTGAGAGCTAGGGTTGAACCTCATAACAGTTTGAAATGTTTACTCAACATGATCTCAGTTCATTAATCCTCCCAGTAACCCTTTGAGATAAATGTACAGAAAAGGAAATTTCTCAACATTAGGAAGAGTAAACAACTTGCCTAATTTGAGGTTACTATACATGGCAGAGCTGGGTATTTAAATCTTTTTTTTTTCCCTGACATGAGTGTTTCCACTGCGTGCACTTGTGATGGACTGTGGCATTACTGACCTTGTCAAATTTTGTCTTCACCTCTGTGTTGTTTATGTTTTATCTTTTGATGTCACCAGGCTCTAAAAATGCTCCCAGTTCTCTTTAGTAAACAATATAAACCCATCTTGTCTCTCCATGAAACACCACTCCCCCCACACACACACACACATTTAAATATAAAGTCTAGAAGAGTTCATACTTTTTGACATGTACTGCTATACCCTTGGTGCAGAAAACAGTGACTGGCATAGAGTAGGTTCTTAATAAAGATCTGATGAATGAGATGATGAAACACCTCCACGAATAACTGGAAAGGAAATTATTCAGTTGTTTTGTCTTGTACAAGGACATACATGACACTATCAGATATTAGTCTTCCTAAACAACCATGTAAAGAAGCTTGATCATACACCTGTTTCTCTTTTGCACCATCCTCTGAACATTTGAACTTTCTCTGTTACCTATATGGCATCTGAACCCAAGAAGAAGCTTTGCTTTGTGCTGTAAAAGATGACCCAAGGCAAGAGCTACATAATCTGTATGTGAGTGCATGTTTCGCTTCAGTCTTGTACGACTCTTTGTGACCCCATGAGCTGTAGCCCACCAGGCTCCTCTGTCCATAAGATTCTCCAGCAAGAATACTGGAGTGGGTTACTGTGCCCTCCTCCAGGGGATCTTCCTGACCTGGGGATCGAACCTGCATCTCCTGTGGCTCCTGCATTGCAGGCGGATTCTTTACTGTTGAGCCACCTGAGAAGCCCACATAATCTGAAGTCTCCAAAAAAAGAGAGAGAGAGAGAGACCTGGATGTCTTATCAGGAGAGTCACACAGGAGAGAAATGGACTGAAGGTGTCCAGGGATAGGCTTATTTAAGTGTCCAATCTTTTAATTATTTTCAAGATCAAAACCCTGGTTGTAAAGAAAGGAGATTTGGAGTTGGTGAGCCAATATCATGAGGTGAATGACAAACCAAGCAAGTAGTGTTCTATTCTTAGCCACAAGTTTCTGTTCGTTTCCTGGACTTTGAGACCATTTGTAAACCAGGGACTCCAAATTCTCCTTTCCACTGGAGACCTGAGGAAGAAAAGAGGACTTAAAAAGAGAGAGAGATGAGGGTGGCACTTACATGACTAGCAAGGAGAAAATTTCATCCCTGTATTATTTGTATCTCTAGGATCTGTCACCCAAATTTGCTTCTGATATCATACCACAAGCCAGGATCAGGGATCTCCTCTCATGATTTGGAAAGTTCTTTCTCCTTAGTGAAATAAACTCAGATTAAGTGACAGAAAGCTGAAAGTCCCTCTGCCTTCTGTAAAGATCTCTTCCAAAACACTAATAGCAACATTGTTTTCTCATAGTGGAAATTTAAATGTGCTTGAAGCCCTTGGGGAACCCCATTCCTGAATGAGTCCTATTTTGCAGGGGTTGTTGAGCAAAGGGAGTAATTAAAAGTGAGTGATGGTAACTCCTCTGTGACATTACTGTGATGTGAACATGATAGAGCCATATCTATATTTTCCACTTCTGTTCATAACCTGGGGAAGTTAGAGAAAAGCTAAGAGGTACAGCTCAACATTAAGACATATGTAGAAACCATTTCCCCAGTTTCAGGGTATACTTTTAGAATAAGAAATAGCAACCAATATGAAATATCCAATTTCATATACTTTATCTCAGTTTCTCTTTAGCCCATACACTTTTCTATGATACTTTGGTTTGGAAACATAATTTATAATATCAGATTCTCCTAAAAGCAGAATTCTCAATTTACAAAGTTGACTTCCCTGAATGAGAAACTGTTCTCCACATGACTTTCCCAAAATTCTATTAATGTATTGATCAGCAAATATTTATTAATAACTTACACAACTATGTGCAACTAAGCACAAAACATGTTTGCTGAGTCTGGAACTTCTCTTACTTAAAGGAAGTCAAGAAATTTGACTCTTCAACACAAATGTCTGAAATGTGAGAACTGCTGATCTTTTATGTGGCAGAGAGCCATCTAATTTTCAAAGAACTAAAATAAATAAATAAAAGCGTAAATTAATGAAATAAAACAAAAAGCGAAAAGATGAGTGATGCTAAATTTTTACTTTCTTAAAATACTAAGAAAATAGATATACTGCTGCAAAGATTATTACTGAATAAAACACCATATGGGTTAAGATTGATCAATCTCAAAAGTAAGTTTGATGGGAATAAGGGCAATCACGTTAGTCTTTTTCAACAAATTTCAAAACCAGAAGAAAAAAATATATATTGTTTATATGCACTCATAGTGGCAAATCCATAAATAAAAAGAAGGTATTTTCTTAACAAAAATTCAGCTGTCTAACAACTGCTGAGAGGATGAGGATGACAAAATTACACAAAGGGAACTTCTAGATTATATTCTATATACTGTACTGGCTGAAAAGCTCCCATGAATTTACTAATATTCTTTAAATTTTGTATTTTAATACACGAGATATTACACAAGAAAAACAATTTTTAAAACTGTAATAAATGAAAAATGTTATTAATTTTAAGTACTATAGTAAATAATATATAAAACATATATATGTATATATTTCTAACCACTAAAGAATGTGCCCTATTAATTTATCTTGAATTGATTATGGAAAACAACAAATAACTTATTACCACATAATTTTTTTCATGTCTTATTATGTTATGTTTGGCTAGTTGACCAAATATGTACAGAAAGTACAGACTAAAATGTCATTGAGTGTTAGGACATATACATGGACAAAAACAGTTTTTAAAACCCACTGCTTAAATTTTAACACTTCATGCTTTAAATTTTTTAAAAAATAATGTTAAAAAGTGAAAGATTCAGTCTTTTATTTATAAACACTTATCATTTATTTTAAAAACCAGGTGCAAAGTCTATATCCTCAGGAAAAGAAACACAACCTTTGTTGTAATTGTTGCTATATATCTTAAAGATGATTTTAAACCAGGCAGGGACCAAAATTTGAGGAGATGAGTACAATTTCTGAAGTTCAACATGAGCCAAATGTGTTATTTATGTCAATCCATCTATCTTCTGTAAACGGCAATCCATTCCAATATTCCTGGAAAAACCCCATAGACAGAGGAGCCTAGCAGGCTATCATCCATAGGATTGCACAGAGTCAGAAAAAACAGCGACAGCACACACACACACATTTACCCTCCGTATTAGTTTGAATCTCAGTATCATTTTTCATCATGCCTCCTCTTTTAACCATTAGTCCAATGTGAATATAATTACATATAAACAATTAAGACAAACAATTTAAAGATGCAATGGGTAATCAATTGTTATTTTTGCACAATATCAACAAATCAGGCTTTGCCAAGGCTCAGAAAGTAAAGAATCTGCGGGCAATTCAGGAGACACAGGAGACTCCAATTTAATCCCTGGGAGGAAGATCCCCTAGAGGAATAAATGGCAACCCACTCCAGTATTCTTGCCTGGAGAATTCCATGGACAGAGGAACCTGGTGGGTCACAGTCCATGGGGTTGCAGAGAGCTGGACACAACTGAGCAACTAAGCATACACATCAACAAATCAGTGACCAAATTGTGAGCATATAATCTCATAGCCTCAAATGCTGTTCTTGTTTATTCAAACCACACACAGAGGCTTTCAAAGCTTTTATTTAGGGAAAAATGCATTAAAATATTTCATTAGCTCATTTTAGTTTAAAAAAACATATTGGAAAAAAGCACACCATTGTTCTCCTTACTGATATGAAGTGCAGGGATCATTCCCAGGAAATCTCTGTGGGTTTTGAAACCCCCAGTTTGAAAAGGCTGCTGAATAATTTAGAATATCCTCTGTCACAGCTAGAATGCACTCCAGTGCTTCTGGGCCAAGAATGACACTCTTTCCAAGCAGACCATTCTGTAGTAATTATCTCCTCCATTTAAAGCCTACCTCCTTGAGTTTTCTAGCAAATGTTCTTTGTTTTACTCTTTGCACATTACCAATAGAATCTAACCCTTTTTTCATTCAGCATCCCACTATAAATTTGAGATCCTTGGTTATATCTGCTTTCTCTTTGTCTAAACAGTCTAATTTCCAACAACCGTTTCTCATGTAACTTGCTCTTTGGGCTTTCTGACATTTCTGCATCTGGTTTGTCGATAGCCCCCTAGTGAATTTAGACTTGACAGTATTTCAGGTATAAAAGCATTTAGATTGTGCCTTAGACATAAGACTGCTCAACAAACGTCTACTGAATGAATAGATGGCTTCTTTCCTCCATGTTTTGTATTTATTTGTGTTGGAGTCAAGTTGCTCTCCATGTCTGGAAATTCATTCTATCTCCCCCATACACATTCTCTAGCTAAACAGTGACAGCTCCTATCTTATTTTTAGTACTTCATTTCCTGGAGGTTTGTCTTTTCAGGCCACATCTCTTTGCTAGCACACTTTTGCATCTTAAACCGGTGTTTTCCTTTCCCCAAGAGAAGGCACTTTCATGAAGAAGTCATTGCTGAGACAGTGATATCTGCTTTCACAACTCAATCTGTTTTTTACATTTACTTGTTCTCAGTTTTCATATCCCTTGTTTCTATTGCTATCCTTTTAATAACATCATTTTTTTTAATCAGAGAAAAAAATGTGTTTCCTGAACGAGGTTCAGATTGTCAACCTGCAACATGCATACCTCTGATTAATCAAAGGGCAAGAGCCAACAAGGAGAAAGTGAGACACAGGACAAATTTGAGACTGTTTTGTAAAAGGACTGAAGATTTTCCTTCCTGTGATTAACCTTGGATGCTCTGAGTTTTGATACAGTAAGGCACATTGACACATTTCAGTTTCATATGCTAGGACTTGTTGGATGACATCCTTTACTCAATACTACCTATGGCATGTGCACTAGAGGTAAACAAGGTGCGATGAACAGAGTGTTGTTAACGGGAAAATAAGCAACTGTATTAAGAAGGAATTTTAATATTTATAAAATGTGACATCATAGAATGATATTAGGAAGAATTAGAAGTACTATTAAGGTTTCTCCACTATTAGTTCATTTGAAATAGTGTGTTCTAGGAGATGCAAGGCAATGGTCTCTCTCAGGAGATGAAAGTAGTAGATTAAAAAAAATAAATAAACCTCTACGAATAAAAAATTCAATGGACTTGAGAACAGATGTGAGGATAAAGCCTGACAACTGCCAATTGTCCCAAGTTCCTCTCAGTATTATATTTCCATATGTAGACAACTTTTCTTGAGTCATTCTTTTGGTTCTCTTACTTCCTAGACTAGACACCAAGATTTCAGACGGATAGTTCTTTTCTTGGTGACTCAGACAGTAAAGAATCTACCTGCCCAGGTTGGGTACATGAGACAAGTGCTCGGGCCTGGTGCACTGGAAAGACCCAGAGGGATCAGGTGGAGAGGGAGGTGGGAGGGGGGACTGGGATAGGGAATACATGTAAATCCATGGCTAATTCATTTCAATGTATGACAAAAACTACTGTAATGATGTAAAGTAATTAGCCTCCAACTAATAAAAATAAATGGAAAAAAAAAAAAAGAATCTACCTGCAATACAGGAGACTTGGGTTCAATCTTTAGGTCGGGAAGATCCCTTAGAGAAGGAAATGGTAACCCACTCCAGTATTCTTGCCTGGAGAATTCCATGGACAAAGGAGCCTGGTGGGTTACAGTCCATGGGATCACAAAGAGTTGGATACAACTGAGCAACTAACACTTTCAATCCTTTTCCAAACCTCTGCTGAATAATTACAAAAATAGAAAGTAAGAATACACAAATGGATCCGTAAGGAAAAATAATATTAATTTAAGAATAATAGACACACAGACTTCTACCCATGCCACAAGAACCATGGTTAATGACAATCTTTCTAGAAAAGGTCAAAATCAGAAGTTGGTGTGATCTTGTCAGTGTGTCTATAACACTTGGATTCTGTCCTTTGGAAGAAACGTGTACTTTATATTCTTCCAGAGAATTAGGAATGGCAAAAGAGGAGCTCCAGTATACTAAGCCCTTGTTAATTTATTTTTTGACCACTCTGCACAACATGTGGTATCTTAGTTCCCCAACCAAGGATCAAACCCATGTCCCCTGCATCAGAAGCACAGTCTTAACCACTGGTTCACCAGGGAAGTCGCTCCAGTATACTACAGTAGTAGTAGTAGTTTAGTTGCTAAGTTGTGTTTGACTCTTGCGACCCCATGGACTGTAGCCTGCCAGGCTTCTCTGTCCATGGGATTCTCCAGGCAAGAATACTGGAGTGGGTTGCCATTTCCTTCTCCAGGAGATCTTCCTGACCCAGGAATCGAATCCGGGTCTCCTGCATTGCAGGCAGATTCTTTACCAACTGAGCTACAAGGGAAGCTCCCTCCAATATACTAGCCACTTTAAATATTCTGGGGGCTTGGCACCATGGATTTTGTTGGATCTGTTTTTATGTAGAAATGGGAAAAAAGAACTTAGCCCAATATCACTAGAAAGAAGGCTTTATCTATTTCTTTCTATCTGGTTAGGCTGAGGCCAGCTCAAGTTGCCTGTATCACCTAATAACACAGTTTGCTCAGTTAGTTAAATAAGAACTTATGTGGTGGGAATGCAAATTAGTACAGCCACTATGGAAAACAGTGTGGAGATTTCTTAAAAAGCTGGAAATAGAACTGCCATATGACCCAGCAATCCCACTTCTGGGCATACACACCGAGGAAACCAGATCTGAAAGAGACACGTGCACCCCAATGTTCATCGCAGCACTGTTTATCATAGCCAGGACATGGAAGCAACCTAGATGCCCATCAGCAGACGAATGGATGAGGAAGCTGTGGTACATATACACCATGGAATATTACTCAGCCATTAAAAAGAATTCATTTGAATCAGTTCTAATGAGATGGATGAAACTGGAGCCCATTATACAGAGCGAAGTAAGCCAGAAAGATAAAGACCATTACAGTATACTAACACATATATATGGAATTTAGAAAGATGGTAACGATAACCCTATATACAAAACAGAAAAAGAGACTCAGATGTATAGAACAGACTTGTGGACTCTGGGAGAAGGCGAGGGTGGGATGTTTCAAGAGAACAGCATCGAAACATGTATATTATCTAGGGTGAAACAGATCACCAGCCCAGGTTGGGTGCATGAGACAAGTGCTCGGGCCTGGTGCACTGGGAAGACCCAGAGGGATCGGGTGGAGAGGGAGGTGGGAGGGGGGATTGGGATGGGGAATACATGTAAATCCATGGCTAATTCATTTCAATGTATGACAAAAACCACTGCAATGATGTAAAGTAATTAGCCTCCAACTAATAAAAATAAATGGGAAAAAAAATAAGAACTTATGTAGGTTCCCAGAATACCTGGAATAAAACATGAATAAACATGAATAAAACATGCAAAGTCCATGGTCCCAACTAGAGAACTATCTTTACTTCTCAGCTCCCTCAGAGGGCCTGGTCACACTGGAATAAACTATAGTAACGCACATGAACACAAACACACCATACACATATTGTGTCCTTTCCCATTGAGCACGGAGTCTACAAACTAAAGACTTCAGGAGGAGATTCACTCTGTTGACAACTCTGCTAAACTGAGATAATATAATCCTATCTTGTGACAAAACTTGGTAGTGATTTCAACAGAACATTCCAAGGTGCCCACCCAGTCACCTTTGGGGTTTTACAGCTGGGATGCTAATGGAGTGGTTGATACCAACAGAGGGAAGCTGAGCAACTTCTGAGGTAAACATAAATTGCTTTTATAAGCAACAATAATGACCTCTATGCATCTTCCCTGTAGCTCAGATGGTGAAGAATCTGCCTGCAATGCAGGAGACCTGGGTTCGGATCCCTGGGTTGGGAAGATCCTCTGGAGAAGGAAATGGCAATCCACTCCAGTGTTCTTGCCTGGAGAATCCCATGGACAGAGGATCCCCTCCTTCTCCAGGGGATCTTCCCGACCGAGGGATTGAACTGCATCTCCTGCTTGGCAGGTAGATTTTTTACCACTGAGCCACCTGGGAAGCCCATTATTTTTGGCATTGCTGTTGTTCAGTCACTAAATCGTGTCTGGCTCTTTGCAACCCCATGGACTGCAGCACACCAGGCTTCCCTGTCCCTCACTGTCTCCTGGAGTTTGCTTAAACTCATGTCCATTGAGTCGGTGATGCTATCCAACCATCTCATCCTCTGTCACCCCCTTCTCCTGCCCTCAATCTTTCCCAGCATCAGGAGTTTCTCTTGTCTGCATCAGGTGGCCAAACTTTAGCATGGGTCATATTCAGATGAGCCTGTGGCAGTGAGCAGGTCTCACTGAGATGCTGTGGATTTCTCTTCAGGGTGTACTCCCTGTGTTCCTGACACACATCCCTTCCCTGACCATCCTTGATCAATAGTTCAGCTAGTGCCCTGGTGGGACTCAGCCCATGTCAGAGTCTGGTCTTAAACCACTATCAACATAGCCTTGAAAAAACTGATTTCAAATTCAGCTAACCTCTGACAAAGATCAGCAAACTACGGTTTATGGGGAATATCCTACCTGCAGCCTATTTGTGTAAATAGAATTTCACAGGATCAAGGCTTGTCTTGTTTCATTTGTTTATCCATTCATTCTATGACTGTTTTCATGCTACCATAGCAGAATTTTGTATTTATGATAGAGACCCTCTGGTTCCCAAAGCCTAAAATACATACTACCTGGACCTTTAGAGGAAACATTTGCTGATGCCTCGTCTCTGAGATGGGGAAAATGCCACCAGTTTGGATCAGTTAGAGTTGCTTCCCCACTCTCTTTATGGCAGAAAGAACTTTACAATATCATAGATATATTTTAAAAACTAATTTAATATGCAAATGAGGAGGGAAAAAATCAGCTTTACCCACAAGTGACTAGTGACCTCCTTCTGAAACAATCTGGCCCCCAACCAGTTTCTTCAGGGCTCCCTTGACATCTTTGTTTCTCAAAGTGTAGATTGTGGGGTTCAGCATGGGGGTGATTACACTTGCAAAGATTTGCACTGGAGTGACCAGCACCTCACTCAAAGACGGCTGGGTATAGACAAGAGCACAGGGCCCAAAGAACAGAGTGACCACAGAGAGGTGGCAGACACAGGTAGACGCTGCCTTGCGCCGCCCCTCAGCCGAGTGCATCTTTACCACTGCAATGATGATGCGCAGGTAGGAAAAAACAATGAGGAGGAAACAGATCATGGGCACGAGGCCAATGTTGGTGAAGCTCACTGTCTCGATGATAAGTGTGTTACCACAGGCCAATCTGACAACAGGAAAGATGTCACAGAAGAAATAATCTATCTCATTAGACCCGCAGTATGGCAACTGGAAGGTCAGTGTAGTGAGGCTTATGGCATGAAAAGAGCTAAGAGCCCAGGTGCCAGCCACCAGCAGGGCACACGCCCGACGGTTCATGATGATGGCATAACGCAGGGGGTGGCAGATGGCAGCAAACCGGTCATACGCCATCACCGTGTAGAGCAGAGACTCTGTGCAGCCTAGGAAATGGTAAAAGAAGACCTGGGACACGCAGCCACCCAGGGAGATGACCCGGCTCTTCACCAGCAGGTTGGCCAACATCTTTGGGGTGCTCACAGAAGAGAAACCAATATCCAGCACAGAGAGGTTACAAAGAAAGAAATACATAGGAGTGTGGAGGCGGGAATCGGATGCCACGGCTAGCAGGATGAGCAGATTTCCTAGCAGAGTGCAGACATAGAAGATGAAGAACACCACAAACAGCACAACTTCCTGCCCCTGGGTTCGAGGGATGCCCAACAGGATGAATTCTTTAACCAAAGTGTGATTCCTTATCTCCATAAAAGTTAGATTTTTATCCTGGAAAGAGGGGAAGTGACAGTAAGTTAATGACACACAGCACCAAAATCCACAGCTTGCTACCAATAGATTCATAAAAAGAAAGACAGTCGCAGGTTCTATTCATGGAAGGATAAAGCTTATTGTGACTGAGACATCAAGAATAGCAAATACCCCAGAAAGAGGTGCCGTCTCTGGGGTGAGGACTGAAGGCAGGCTGGTATCTGGACAGACATTGTTTTATTATTATCAGATAGAGAGGAGCAAGTGGCAAAAAGTGTAGAAGCCTTGAAAACTGATGAAGGAAAGAAAAGAGAAAGGGAAGGAAAACAAAATAGAGTAGAGAAAAGAAAAGGAAAAAACAAGGCATGTTGATAGCTTACAGAGAATTTTTATGACCATTTTTGAGTTAAGCCTTAATAGAGACTGATAAGGGAAGATCCCCTGGAGAAGGAAATGGCAACCCACTCCAGTATTCTTGCCTGGGAAATCCTACTGGCAGAGGATCCTGGTGGGCTACAGCCCATGGGGTCACAAAGAATGGAACACGACTGAGTGACTGAACAATAACAGAGTCCTATATGTAAGATAGGAATAATATTTCTATTTCATAGATGATGAAGAAATTATGATTCAGAGAGATTAAATAAATTGTTGAATTTCTCCTATATAACTCATGGCAGATCCAGAATTAGATTCCAAGGATTCTAAATCCATTATACCATAATTGGAAAAGGAGAAAAATAACTATGGAAATGCAGATAAAAGAAAATATTATTGTATTTTCTAAACTGAGAGGACAAGACAATGTGGCTCGGTCATTCATTTTGTTAAATTTAGATTTCTCCATAAACACCCTTGCCAAGTTGTCACTGGGTCCCTCCTTTGTGATTTTTTTTCACTATACTCTTCCTGTCTATTATTGTTAAACATTCCAGACAGTTACACAATGCGAGCTGTTACCCTGCATTCCTTATTCTATTTCTGCCACTGCACTAATACATTTCATGAACTTTCAAAGCAACTTTGAGAACACTGTGGTCTGAAATTGAATTATTCGTATGTGAAGCTAAAAAGATGTTTTCACACCGGTTTCTGTTATTTAGTGCTGAAACCATTTTTTATGCCTGTTTTCGTGAAAACACAGGTTCATACATAAATAGTTTATAAGTGTTCAGTTTCACAGTTTTAGTATTCACCCATCACCCAAGCCTATCAGAGTATCTTTGTGTATTTGAACTGTCATCAATAATGCACAATACACTGTATTCTTTCCAGCATGCCGTTCCTTTAATCATGAGGTGTTGTAGTGTCCACATTTTCATCTTCGTCCATATGGAAGATATTGGTAAAAGAAACAGCCTAAAATGTCAATAAGTTTTTCTTTACTAAAATATATGGATATATTATGTATCCTATTTCTGATCTAAGTAGGGAAGAGATATGGATTAACTTTTATAATTCTTTCAATTTAACTAAATTTGAAGATTCTAATTAGCATTGCACAAATGAACATACAACAAAATTTCAAAAACTATGGATACAGTAAATCACTGAATATAAAGAATATTTCACAACATTATGGAGAGGTTTTTTTGTATTCTCTAAAAGATATTCAGAAATAACAAATTTTGTGAATTATCTGAAATAGGATATTTTCTGCTCCTAAACCAACCATATGAAATCAGATGAACTTAATTTAACCTCCTAAACAGTTTTCTTTTTTTAATATACAAAGGGAAAGCAACTTTTAAGTGTAAAATCAAGACTAACGTGTGTGATGAGTCCGAAATGAATCAGCAAAACAGATTATTAACTTTGAGGAACCCATCATACCCACATGCTTCAACGTTTTTTCTCCATTGCCTCAGGGAATAATAAGACATCTAAAATTTTTATGATAAAATAGATCATAAAAGTTTATTTAGACCATGGCTTTTTTAGGTAACATGTTTTGATTTTATTTTCATTGAAGTCTTGAACAAAAAGAATACGTTCTATTGATTCTATTGATCCAAGAGCAGAAAGGGGAAAGTTTTCAAATCAGAGAAGAGAAATTATAACACACAGTAAAACAAAATTAGCAAAAGTTTAGACATTGAAAACACCCTCATTCTTATAATGCTAAATTATTCTCTGAATTCAACATGGTGGATTGTAGTGCTATTCAATGAAATATGGAACTAAGTGAATTATAGAATGAAAATCTATTTTTAAGGTAAATAATAGAATTGTTCCTATATCTATTGACTTTGAGGAACCTATGGACCAAACAATTGATATCCAAAGTGCAGTTGAATGCATGACTCCGAAACCAAAGAGAAGTTCAGAGCTAAAGATGTAACCAAAAAATGGAAAATTGCTCCTTGCATTTATGAAAATATAGATGAGTACAAAATATAGAACACAAAAGAGGACCTGGGAGCACTTGAGAAGTCTACGGAATTATGAGTCCTGAGGGGAATTCCTTCCCCTCACCACTCCTCACATTATTATCTGGCTCCAATGTACTGTTAAAAATCAGTATATTAAATAAATAATAGCTAATAATTAATACTCACTCTCAGCTAGATGACACTATTATCGGCCCTTTATATACATTAACATATTTAATCCTCTTAACAACCATCTGTAGTAGTTGTATTATTATTCCCCATTTACAGAAGAGTAAACAGAATAATAATTTGCCATATTACTTATGACTGAAAATGAAAGTGTCTCAGAAGAGTAAACTGCATAATAGAAGATTAAGTAATTTGCCACATTATTTACGATTACCAGATAGTAATTTCTGACACTCTCCCAGCCAAAATAAAGATCTGGTGAGGTGTTTGCTAAGCATGAGTCACCTGATTACAGTTGGTCTATAATGATTTCTGAGCTTTTCAAAGTCTCAGTCCAGGTTTCATGTTGGTGAAAAAGAAGCCTCATACAGTTGTATGGCTACAAGGTGAGTCAGACAATAAAATGGATAGAAAAAGGACTATCAGGCTGAGTGTTTACTCTGGGTATAATAGTTTTGAAGTGAATACCAGGAAATGGCACACCACGCAATGTTAGTCATTTGAATGACTCTCCAGGGACAAGAACACTGTAAATATATTAAAGTGGTTATTTTTAATTTCTTCTCTCAAAATTCATGAGAACAGTTAGGCCAGGGAACAATTTAACAATCCAGGAGCCCAAATCTTAATGTTCTAATGAATAATTCCATGGCACAATTCCTTAACTGTAAAGGAATTATTATCTTTATTATCATCATACAACGGAGAGCCATAGAGCAGACATATGTTATGACTAATGCAGAGTAAATCCTACACGGCTAAATCTGGAAGGAGATAAAAAGACAAACTCAGTTTGTGTCTGAAGGTCAAGAGAGGACAAAAGTGCCCAGTGTCTTAGATTCAGGATTAGAATTTAGGTCCAAGGTATGTTGTGGTTAATCTGAATCAGTTCTACTTAATCCCTTGACATCATTTTCAGCATGTCATGTCGGGGGGATGGAGAGGGAGATACACACAGACATACACACACAGACACATATTTTTCTGGGAATGTGTCCATAAGTATTCTTGGGTTCTTAAAAGGGGTCACAGCTATCAAAATGATGAGGAATCACTACTTAGACTAAACTAGAAAAACGACACATGATATCTATGACTGAGCAGATTAAGAACTAAGGTGAAACAAATATATTTGTGTTTATGTTCCATGACAAGAGTGAAAATGTGTTAGAGTCTACTTAGAGCAAATGGGGTAAAAATAGAGTAAGGAAGTTACATAGCAGAAAGTTTGGAGAGGAGTGAGAAAAGATACAGGGAAAAGGAAAGGAAACTAAATGTTATAATAAACATGTAGGCTTATACCATCATGAAAACAGTGTTGTGGTCCAAGTCAATACAGGCTTACACTTTTCTGTTCTTCTTGTGCCTCTTATGGATGCCTTTATGGTCATCTTGTCAAGAAAGTACTACAAACTGGCTTGATCCTGGGGTCTTTAGGCTTGTGGTGTTGCTGTGTTTCTGTCCTTGAGCTGGTCAGGGTCTGTGCAAATAGACTTCCAATCTAGAGTTCACTGAGTCATTGATCCTTTCTCTAGGCTCTAAAGCCTCCCTCAAGAGTGGATATCAGAGGCTTAAACAGAACTGGCATCTCTAAGGGACCAGATTCCCTGAAGTCTGTTATAAGTCCCTATAAGGCTTACAGATAACATCATTTTCTCACTAATTAGTTTGAGGAATCTAATACTTTTTTTTTTTTATGAGATATAACCAATTGGTCTCTGTATTGATAATGATGAAACTTTTGCCAAGGACCATTCTGAAAGAGCTACCAGATATGCTGGAAAACATTCAACTTATTATCTATGAAAAGTAAAGACTTAATGCTACATTAAAGTTTTCATTCCTGACACTTAATATCTCAATGGTTGATTCTTCCTCAGAACAATTATAGGGCTCATGACTGCTGAGTGGTACTTAAAGCGCAAGATTTTGAATCACAACATCTGGGTTTAAATCCTGACCACACAATGACTGGTGTGTGAGAATGAACGAGTTACTCAAATTGTCTGATGGATCACCAAATTTCTTTGTCTGTAAACCTGAGATGATAATACCTTTCACATTACAGTTTTATGAATTTCACATGAGATAATATATGTGCAAATTTGGTTTTGAATTGTAAATCTTTCTGTAAATATTAAGAATTAGCACTATTTTAATTATTTTCATCTAATTAGTATGATTAAAAGTGGCTGGAATAATGTCTTAAAAGAACCTAGACTGTTGATTTTTTAATAACAAGTTTCTTGAGATATAATTTACACATCATAAAATCCATCATTTTAAAGTATACAGTTCAGTAATTTTAAAGTATATAGTTCAGTAATTTCACAGTTTTGCCACCAATACCACAATCCAATTTTAGAACATTTCTATCACTTTAGAAAGACCCCTCATGCCTACTTGTAGGCATTGCTTCTTCCCATCCCTCACTCTAGGACACCATAATGTACCTTTTTTTGTTATGGACTTGTCTTTTGTGCACAGTTCCTGTAAATACAATCATACACTATGTAGCCTTTTGCATCTGCCTTCTTTCATTTGGCATAATGTTTTCAAGGTTCATCTACATCATAGCATCTACCAGCTCTTCATTCCTTTTTATAGCCAAATAATTGTGCACAGTGTAGATATAGTACATTTTTATTCATTCATTACTTTATGGGTATATGGGTTGTTCTTGAGGTTATTAAGGTTACTGCCTCAGGAATGCAGATAACCTCAGATATGCAGATGACACCACCCTTATGGCACCATTATGGAAGAAAGCAAAGAAGAATTAAAGAGGCTCTTGATGAAAGTGAAAGAGGAGAGTGAAAAAATTGGCTTAAAACTCAACATTCAGAAAACTAAGATCATGGCATCTGGTCCCATCACTTCATGGCAAATAGATGGGGAAACAATGGAAACAGTGAGAGACTTTATTTTGGGGGGCTCCAAAATCACTGCAGATGGTGCACTGCAGCCATGAAATTAAAAGATGCTTGCTCCTTGGAAGAAAAGCTATGACCAACCTAGATAGCATATTAAAAAGCAGAGACATTACTTTGCCAACAAAGGTCCATCTAGTCAAAGCTATGGTTTTCCCAGTAGTCATGTATGAATGTGAGAGTTGGATTATAAAGAAAGCTGAATGCTGAAGAATTGATGCTTTTGAACTGTGGTGTTGGAGAAGACTCTTGAGAGTCCCTTGAACAGCAAGGAGATCCAACCAGTCAATCCTAAAGGAAATCAACCCTGAATATTCATTGGAAGGACTGATGCTGAAGCTGAAGCTCCAATAATTTGGCCACCTGATGCAAAAAACTGACTCATTGGAAAAGACCCTGGGAAAGATTGAAGGTGGGAGGAGAAGGGAACAACAGAGGATGAGATGGTTGGATGGCATCACTGACTCGGTGGACATGAGTTTGAGTAAGCTCCGGGAGTTGGTGGTGGACAGGGAAGCCTGGCATGCCCCAGTCCATGCAGTCGCAAAGAGTTGGACAGTACTAAGCAACTGAACTGAAACTGAACTGGGTTGTTCCTACTTTAGATTATTATTAATAGTGCTCTTATTAAAATTTATATATAAGTTTCTGTTTAATCATATGTTTCCAAATCTCTTGTGTATATGCCCAGAGGTGAAATGCTGAATCTGGATTGTTGGTACTTCAACTTGAATTATATACAAACAGAAAAAAATATTCTTGTTGACTGTACATTTTCTTAAGTTTGTTATCTCTAATTTGAAACTAGATGTGAATGGTTGCTTTCAACCTTTCTATAGTAATAAGCAAAAATAAATGCAAAAAAATACTATAAAACCTATAAAATCCTAAATGCACTGATTTGATCTAAATGATTATGTTGTTTTATGTGAAATAAAATAATTGATACTGAATTTAATCAAATAAATGTATTTATATTTGTGAGTTTTATGCTTCATTTGTCAACTTGATTTCATTTTTTAAATTTTTTCTTAACTTTTTATTTTATATTGCTGTATAGCCTATTAGCAAGGCTGTGATAGTTTCAGGAGAACTACGAAGGGACTCAGCCATACATACACATGTATCCTTTTTCCCCCAAGCCCCTCTTCCATCCAGGCTGCCACAGAGCATTGAGCAGAGTTCCCTGTGCTATATGGTAGGTCCTTGTTGGTTATCATTTTAAATTTAGCAGTGTGTACCTGTCCATCCTAAACTATTCAAGGTATATTCAATCATCCTTTGAATTATCCTTCTTACACTTGCTGTAATCTTACTTCTTTTAAAAATGAGCTTTTAACTTATCAATATATTATTTGTATCAGCTAATTAATTAAATTTTAAAGGGATCATAGCAATTAGATTTTGGGGGAAAATCTAAAGGGGTCTTCAGTTTATGATGACGGAAGTCTCCACAGGATAATGATGTTGGATGTCAATGCTGTTGGGTGACCACGGTAAGAATGAGTTGCTTTCAGCAGATGTCGGGGCAGATAGAGTTGACCAAACACCATCACAGGTCACAGTACATATCAAAGAAGGCCACAGGAAGGTGTTATCAAAGTGGAAAAATGGACATCCCTCTTCATCAATGCTGTAGCCTTGTAGTTGCAGAGCTCAAAATCAACCCTGGGGAAATGAAGGATGAGGGTAGAAAGTTCAAAATTGACTAAGTTTGTAACTTGAATGTAACAGTTTTGTAACTTGAATATAATAAGTGTAACTTGAATGTCATTGACTTCAATGTAACTAGGATATTTTTCCTACCAACCATTTGGCAGAAATGGAGGTGCAAGGTAAAAATAAGTTAGGTATGGAAAAATAAAGGAAGCTACATTTTGTGCATCTGAGTTTGTCCCGTAGGAACAACAGTTGCCCGCTATATATTTTCTTTGTATGTTTGTATGAGTGCTCAGTCATGTCTGACTCTGCAACCCAATGGACTGTTCCCAGGCTTCTCTGTCCATGGCATTTCCCAGATAATAACACTGGAGTGGGTTGCCCTTTCCTCCTTCAGCGGATCTTCCTGAGTCAAGGCTCGAACGTGTGTCTCTTGCGTCTCCTCCATTGGCAGGCGGGTTCTTTATCACTGAGCCACCTAAGAAACCCACTTACACATTTGAAATGACCTTAAATTGTGACTCCCCAAGAGATACATAGTGATGTAAGTTATATACATGTATCTGGATGTGGTCAGGGACCTGGTAATATGATGGCTAGGAATAGAATTATGGGTGGAAGATAATAGGACTAATTATGTTCAATGGACTTTGAAAATTATTCAGCCAGTGCAATTTTACTACATTTTCTCTGACCTTCAAGCTTACACCTCATTTCAAAGGGCCCAGCAAACCAGCTTTGGTCAGTCACTGACTTACGAGGTCCTCTGGAAGGTTTCCATGGAAACCAAATGCAGAGCAGAAGGAGAGCATGGATAGCCTAACAATTAATTTCAGGCCTGCTGTTTCTCTTTTTCCTGACCATATAGCCAATGCTTTTAGCATGGCTTTTGCCAAATGAATATAAATAATACCATGCTACAAACATTTAAAATACTATAAAATACTATATTACCAGCATACAATAAAAATAGAACATATTACTACATATATATATACAAATGAGTTTTACATATATGTATAGTGTACATTGTATGTACATATCATATTATATATAATAATATTTATTATTTGTTTTATAATAATAGCTGCTATATTATAAGCATATAACATATTAAGGATTATATATTACTGATTTTTTTTTTTTTTTTGCTAAAAAGGGAAAAAAAAAACTAATGACTTTTTTATTTCTCTTGACATTTCTATGCCTTAACCACTCCTAGATTTTCCTCTTATGGCCACCCCCATTCTCAAATTTTTAAATCCTACCAGCCAGCAATATACAGTTCATATGTGATCTTCTCTTTTAGGCTCACCCTGGTATTCCCAGATGAAATAAACATCTCTCATTTGAACCCACTTCATATTTTAATTACATTTCTCTTAACAGATAATACTTAATTTGTTTTGTAATTAATTACATAAAGACCTCTGCCCGAATCAGCTTTTCTTTCTCTGTAGAATCTAGCTAAGTGACTTAATAGTGACTCAATGAATGTTTGCTAAATTAGTGCATTAATTAAAATAAGAGGAAATCAACTTAGACTTCAGATCCTTTGGAGAAGAGAACTCCCAGTTTAGTGCCCTCATTTCTAAGCACTCAGTAAGATACACAGACCTCTTTCCTTTTTTTGGGGAGAGGTATTTATATGTAGGATCTCTGAGGTCACTTCCGCCTCAAGTTTTATTTGATAATCATGATATAAACATAAGATCTAACTATGTTGCATTTAGACTATCTTTTCATGTGGACCCTAGTCTAAATTTTTCTCTTTAGGTCTGCTCATCCTTTGCTTCCAAGTAAATAGACTTAGCTCTATAAATAATAAGCTAGCCAGAGAGTTGAGGACCAGGCTATGTAAAGGCATCACTTACTAAAGTATATCCAATTCAATATGAAAAATAGTGACAGACTTTCAGCTATGCTCAGACCCTGTGCTGAACCACTGCATGGGACATAAAGATGGGTTTAGTGGTACAAGATATATGAGACATACAGTACCTATTCTCAGAGAATTCACCAGCTACGAGGTGGAGAAGACAAGTACACAGATAACTATAAAAACTATGGAGGAAGATTCAGGAAGAAGGAGACACATGTATGCCTATGGCCGAGATAACTATAAAAACTATGGAGGAAGATTCAGGAAGGAAGGGGACACATGTATGCCTATGGCCGATTCATGTCATGTATGGCAAAAGCCATCACAATATTGTAAAGTAATTATCCTCCAATTAAAATAAATAAATAAATTTTTAAAACTTATTCTAAACAGACAAACTCAGTGTAAGATTTATATCCTAAGTTAGATACAATCCATTCTCTTAGGTGAAGCTGCATTGGAGAACAGAGTCCCTAACTTTTTTCTCACTTGTTCCATGTCATTTTATGTATGTTGTTTAGGCTCTCTGGATTCAATTGCCTCACCATATATAAAATGAAATCATTGCTTTATATGATCTTTAAGGTCTCGTAAATTTCTATCTTCCTATGTCTTACAGGACTTAAGAATGTAGCTCTTTGTTTTCATAGAAATGGTTTGTTTATTGGCTTCCCTAAAGGACTTTTATATTCACTTTAAAAATAATGAATTTTATTCTGTTGGTGTATTAACAGAATTATTACCAGTCCCATTGATTATATCATGTGTGTGTGTGTGTATGGGTTGTGTGTGTGTGTGTGTGTGTGTGTGTGTGTGTATTTAAGGAAACTAAATATTCCTTAGTGCTCTCAAAATATCTGAGAATGTAAAATACTTCTAAATTTTGGGTATCAAAATTGCAGGGGATAGCATGAGATACAAATTTTCACAGCACCTACAGATGGAAAGAATTAGCAAGTATCGGATTAATTTAAGCCATGAGAAGTATCAGGGTTGATAAACTGAACCTTCTGCATTCCCTCTTAAAATTCATTCTGAGTGTCAGATTGCTCACCCTGGCCCTCTGTTTGATCTAACTGCTTTGCTTTAATTCTGCTTTTTATTAGGCGCTGGGCAAAGCCAGCTCTGAGCACTGGAATGTGATTGAAAGATTCCAGTGGTGCTTCTTTAAGAAGATTCCATATCCAGAATATGTAGCCATTTGAAACCTGGAATTATTTTAACTGTTTTGCCTAGACCATTTAATTGCATCATAACTGGCAAGTGACATTTTTATCACTAACTCTCACAAAAAGGTAATATCATAGAATCCCTCTCTTTTAATGCAATAATTTAGGAAGAAATCAGTCTTACCTTGGAAACGCTAGAAAAACTGAGGTGAATGAAATTTTGCCTGAGCGTGTGTGTGGAAAGTAGGCTGTATGTTAGTGTGTGTGTGTGTGTGTGTGTGTGTGTGTGTGTGCATGTGCACATATACACATTTGTGTCACACTCACACTTAGTTCTTCCCTGGAATATTAATTGCAGAGAAAACCCAGACCATAAAACTTTAACAAGCCTTCTTGTACTTCCAGTATCAACTCCCAGCCTTATTAATCCACTTGGCCCTGATATGCAGCTCAGAAGTGAGAATTAAAAATTAGAGGGCAAAAATAAAAGCCAAAGTCATAATGAGCAGGAAAAGCATCTCATAAGAGTGGGTACCTTTGAGACCAATTAACTAGAGAATTCTCTTCACAATGACTCCCTTAGAGAAATCTTACAGCTTGGTGAAGTGGTAAGAAAAGTTTTGTAAATGTGTTTCTTATCTGGAACTTTCCATTACCTCCTTTGGGAAAGAAGGACCATTTCTAAGTCTCAAACAGTGATGTTTATAGGGATGAACATAGAAAATGCATACTGTTATCAGCAGCACAAATCATACATTGGATATGGGAGGCATTACAACAGATCTGGGCTTGGAAGTCTCAGTTTTCTAGGACTATGGGGACAAAATACTGTAGCACAAATTGGGTTGCATAAACAACAGACATCTATTTTCTCACAGTTCTGGAGTCTAGGAGTCTAGAATCAAGGAGACAAAAGGGTTGGTTTCCTCTGGGAGGACAAGGGGCCCATTTCAGGCTCTGTCCTTGATGACTTGCCGACCGTCACCCTCTTGCTCGTCCTCATGCCAACATTCCTCCGACTGTATCCCTAGTGTCTCTTTGTGTCTGCAGATTACCTTTCTTATAAGGACATCAGTCATGTTGAATTGGGGTCCACCCTAAGAGCCTCATTTTAATTTAATTACTGCTTTAAAGGTCCTATCTCCAAATTACATCCACAATCTGAGGTATGGGGTCTGGTGGGGGACAGTTAAGACTCCAATATGTGAATGTGGGGGGAAAACACAATTCAGTCTATAACAGAGAGTAAGACAAACATAGGGCCGAATGGCAGCCAAGGTACACAGACATGTATGATTTTGAACAAGTTTCTCATGCTCAATCTCATGTTTCTAAACTGTGAAATACAAAAATATAGTAATAATAAGTATTTAGCTCATAGGGTCATTAAGTGAGTGAAAGTTGTTCAGTCGTGTCTGACTCTTTGGGACCCCATGGACCATACAGTCCATGGAATTCTCCAGGCCAGAATACTGGAGTGGGTAGCCTTTCCCTTCTCCAGGGAATCTTCCCAACCTAGGGATCGAACCCAGGTCTCCCACATTGCAGGCAGATTCTTTACCAACTGAGCTATCAGGGAAGCCTCTCTTTCTCCAGGGGATCTTCCCAACCAGGGGTCGAACCCAGGTCTCCCACATTGCAGGTGGATTCTTTACCAGTTGAGCCACTAAGGAAGCCCAAGAATACTGGAGTGGGTGGCCTACCCCTTTTCCAGGGGATCTTTCCGACCCAGGAACTGAACCAGGGTCTCCTGCATTGCAGGCAGATAGGATCATTATGAGAATAAAATGATATAAGAATGCAAGCAAACTAGTATTAGTGCTTAGTACATGATAAATGCTCTATAAATCTCCATTTATCACATTTTCTTGGTCTCTCCATACCTGGTGGTAGCTTCAGTTTATCTTTTTCTGTCTACAGTTATAATTTAACTATTGTATGTCTGTTTTCTCCAGCAGGCTATGACATCATTCAGGTAAGATCATCTGTGTCTTCTTTATCTTTGCCTTGCCCACTCCTAGCAGAGTTATCTATCAAATGACATCTGAATGAGTGAAAATGAAAAGGAATTGGATTCCATCTTTTATTATTACAAATTGTGCTAAGTTGACCCTCTGAGTTCTTACAACCAGGAAGCTGAGGATTGGGAAGAGATCATGTAGACTCAAAGAGGTTTAGAAGGGTTTGTGTATGTATGTGTGTGTGCTTAGTCATGTCCACCTCTTTGTGAGCCTATGGACTGTAGTCCACCAGGCTCCTCTGTCCATGGAATTCTCCAGACAAGAATACTGGAGTGGGTTGCCACTTTCCTACCCTCCTCCAGGTGATCTTCCTGACCCAGGGATCAAACCCACATCTCTTATGTCTCCTGCATTGGCAGGCAGATTCTTTACCACTGCACCACCTGGAAAGATTTAGGATATATTAAATTTAGAGTCATTTGAAGTGTATTTGAAACTTCCCCTTTAGACTCTTGTTTACTGAGCAACAAAAAAATAAAAAAGGTTTTTAAGAGTTTAAGAGACGAGACCGACAAGAGTCTGTCTCTGATCCAGGAGTGATTTCTAGCTCACACCAGTGCCTGGAGGTACAGACACAACTGTGCTGGTCTGGCCTGGAAGTTTCCATGGCTGCTCTCTGATTATGAGAAGTACAGAGACAGGAATAAAGACTGGTCTCTGTCTCTGCTCCCTTCTCATCCATCACCCTCTTTCCAGTGTCCTTTCATCTCTACATCTCTGTTAGAATAAACTCCATAGTCACCAGATTCCCCAAGTGTGATAGTAACGCTCTATGAGTTCAGCTGTGAAAACAAACTGTACTGAAATAGCACATTTTTCAACTTTCCCATATTTCAGCCAAAGCAAAAAGAAATGTAGGCATGGGGACCAAACGCAAATGCTTTCCATAAACAGAGAAGTCAAAGGTACAAAACAATGACATCTAGGATGTCACATTGCCTCCTGGCTGTGCTGAGGAATACAAAGTCAAGTTCAGATTTTCTGAAACAGCTTCATAGTGCAGTCACGGCTCTGTGGATTCTCCCCATCTGCCCTTCCCACATTCCTCTTCACATGCTACACATTTCCAGCAAAAAGTGACCTCTCTCCTTCCCTTATCAGCAGCATGATAATACACATGTCCCAGGGTCAGAAAGCCAGCCCTCAAGTCTTCTTTCTGCCATTCACTCTTTATGTGTCCTTACATACGTGCATGCATGCTAAGTCGCTTCAGTGTGTCCAACTCTTTATGACCCCATGGACTGCAACCCACCAGGCTCCTCTGTCCATGGGATTCTCCAGGCAAGAATATTGGAGTGGGTTGCCATGCCCTTCTTCAGGGGATCTTCCTGACCCAAGGATTGAACTCTCATCTCTTATATCTCCTGTATTGACTGGCAGGTTCTTTACTACTACTGCTGCCTGGAAGCCCTATGTGTCCTTAACAAGCCATTTTCTCTCTTCCAGTCTTAGTCCTCACATCACAAAATGGATGTAATCATAATAGTACCTGTCCTCCCAAAGATGTTTGTGAATATTACTGTACAGTAATATTCCATAAACTATGAGGTGCAGTTGAAGTAGTAGCTACTGATTTCTCTACCTCTGCTCAGGAAGGAAGTCCAGCTGATATAGGACCTTCCTCAGAGATGACTTCACCTCCTTATTCCTGAGGCTGTAGATCAGGGGGTTGAGCATGGGGGTGACCAGGTTATTCAGGATCTGAACAGTTGCATCCATCCAGGGGCTTGGGGTTGGCCGTAGGTAGATGAGGACCACTGGCATGTAGAAAAGCAGGATGGCGGTGAGGTGGGCGCTGCAAGTGGAGAAGGCGTGCTTCCGGCCGGCTGCAGAGCGGATCTGCAAGATGGAGCAGATGATGCGGCTGTAGGAGGTGAGGATGAGAAGGAAGCAGCTGAGGGGCATGAGACCCACACTGATGAACCCCACCATCTCCAGGGCCGAGGTGTCTGCACAAGCCAGCTTCAGCATGACCGGGATATCACAGAAGAAATAGTCCACCTCATTGGGGCCACAGTAGGGCAATTGGAAGGTGAGCGTAGTTAGAAAGGTGGCCTGAATACAGCCAAAAAACGAGGTGCCCATGGCCAGGATGGCACACGCTCTGTGACTCATGATTATTGTGTAGCGCAGAGGGTAACATATGGCAACAAAGCGGTCATAGGCCATTACCGTGTACAGGAAACACTCCGTGCAACCCAGGAAGTGGTAGAAGAAGAGCTGGGACACGCAGCCTGCGTAGGAGATGGCTCGGCTGTTCCCTGAGAGGTAGAAGAGCATCTTGGGGGAACTCACAGAGGGAAAAAATATGTCACACACAGACAGTTTACACAGGAAGAAGTACATGGGAGTGTGCAGCCGAGCGGAGGAGACAATCGCCAGTAGGATGAGCAGGTTCCCCATAAGGGTGAAGATGTAGAAGGACAGAAACAGGACAAAGAGCATGGTCTCTAGGTCCTCGGTGTGCGGGATGCCCAGCAGAATAAACTCAGTCACCACCGAGGCGTTCCTCATAGCTGTGATGAAGTCAGACCTTGAAAGGGGATCAGGAACACTGAAGTCTGAACACCAATATCAAATAATTAAACTTTTTGCCGATGAGCACATTGGCTGTGTTTTTAACTAGCAACAACCCACCTTCCTATGAATGGCAGGTTCCATATTAAAAATATCATGTATTAAGAAAAGAATATTTTACAGCCAGTCTATCCATCTCTTGGAGGGAATGTCTTGAGAGGCTGATGGTTGTTTATGACAAGACCAGAAGTTTTGAGATCTATTCAAATCATTCTCAGGTCAAGTTAGAAACCACTTTACAGTTGTTTAATTCATGGATTCACTCTTTTCAGGCACATTTATATTTTGAAATCTCACAATAGCTTTGAGAAGCAAACTCCAACTATGTATTACCCTCTGAAAAATAATCAGGAAAAAATTGTGTTAGGAATCAGAACATTTAATATTATTTCTGGCTTTGCCACTTATTAGCTACAGTAGTTCAAACAATTTATACAATACCTTCCATAGACATAGTTTTGTCATACACAAAATGAAAATAATAATTACCTTAGCAAAAACATCAACAACAAAGATACCCTGGTGTCATAGTAAAGTTAATGAAATTTCTATGAAAGTATCTTGGAAAAACATAAATCCTAATGAAAAGCATATTTTTATGTTTCTTAAATATGTGTTTAAATACCTTTCTTCAGTGTTGGCATTCTAAAATTATTTGCAAATACATGTTTTATGAAATGACATTATTAAATAGATTTACATCACATCCTCTTCAGGTTACATCCTTCCAGACTTTGTAGGTACAATGTCGCCAACTCTATCAGGAGATGCTGCTCTGGTTCTTCTGGTCCTCTTAACATTTTCTGAGTGGACTTAGAAGTATTAAGTCCTAAGGTGACTTGAATATTAAGTAAAAGAAGGAATAGCAGCAAGTAGAGTACCAAATACTACTATAACCTGTGGTTCTATAATATTGTTTCATTTTTAAAATCCATTTCAGGAAAAAGAAGCCTCAAGGACCAGGAAGGTCCCTTTGTGTGGCCCCAAGTGTGTGGGGGGCAGAAGTTAAGGATAAGATGCGGGCATAGGCAGAGTTTGAAACACTCACATTCCACCTGAGAATGCAGTCACATTTCCCAGTGTTATAACAAGACCTCATGTTTGGGGCTGCTGAGCAGAGAACAGAGTGCTCCAGCCAAACACACCTTAATTCTCCTACTTATAAAGAATTGAGTCCCTTAGGGTTTGTGCATTTGAGACCTGTACACACTCCTGCTTCCAGGAGTGCTTCCTTCGAAGTGGATTCAGATCCCCTGAAGCCCTATTTGGGAATGAGTGATAGCTCTGAGGGAGCAATCAGTTTGTTGACCTTCATCATCCAGCTATGAAATAATAGTAGTGAGATCATTAGTAAGGAATGCTCTGAAGTGGGAAATAGCTGTTGTTCCTCCAAGAGTATTTGCATGGTAGAATAAGTTCCAGTTCTAACCTTAGATCACCTGCAATGCTATCTCTTTTTTGGTTGTCTTCTACACCTTCAAACTTTTCCTTGTGATATCATTTGCCTACTGTTTTTGAAATTATCGATACATCCATGCAACTACACAGTTCTCTCTAATAAACATCACTTTTCCAGGTAGAAACTTCATCAGTTATTATTTGCTTTATATCTACTATCATTATTTGTCCTTCTGGTCAATACTCCTAAAGACAAATACACACTCATGGAGGGTGATCAGTGTAAATAAAGGGGTTGGCTGCAAACCTTCTCTAAAAGAAAATGATTGACTAAATAGCTAATGTTCAGTTAAAAATTCACAGTAAACATTTGCCACATGCTAAAGAAAAGTGAAAGTGTTAGTTGCTCAGTCATGTCTGACTCTTTGCACCCCATGAACTGTAGCCTGCCAGGCTCCTCTGTCCATGGAATTCTCCAGGCAAGAATACTGGAGTGGGCTACCATTTCCTTCTCCAGGAGGTCTTCCTGACCTAGGGATTGAACCCAGGTCTCCTGCATTGACAGGCAAATTTACTGTCTGAGCCATCATGTAAGCTCTGACACATTCTAAGTGTTATGCTAATTCTTAAAATTTATTATTACATTTAATATCCCAAAGAAACCATAAAACCATATAAAGAAACTGAAAAGCAGATTAAATAACTGATCACACAAGTAGAAACTAATTGCACTGAGACTGTAATTTTATTTTATTTTATTTTGAGACTGTAATTTTAAAGCCAGTGTTTTTAAGCTCAACACTATGATGAATTCCAGAGATTTGAATTTTGTACCCAGACATATAATGTGATTTTTCAAAGGCTTCCAGGGCTGATAGATAAACTTTGTATGCACCCTTCCATGTGATGATTCAGGAATCATGGGCATATTTGGTAGAAAGACAGATTTATTTTCAATGCAGAAAGTTTGATTATTAGAAATTATACATCAATGAAGTAAGTAATCCTTATGATATAGTTATTTCCTTGTCTGGAAATATCCAAGAAAAATGTAAAACAAATAATCTTTCAGGTATGCCATTAAGGCTTTTCTCAATTTGAATGAATAACTTGAGTTCAAGTTCTTACTAATTTTTGAATTATTTTATTTAAACTGGAAAGTTTATGTCCATTGAGTTGGTGATGTTATCTAACCATCTCATCCTCTGCTGCCCTCTTCTCCTTTTGCCTCTCAGTCTTTCCCAGCATCAGGGTCTTTTCCAATGAGTCAACTCTTTGCATCAGTAGCCAAAGTATTGGAGCTTCAATTTCAGAATCCATCCTTCCAATGAATATTAAGAGTTGATTTCCTTTAGGAAGGACTGGTTTGAATTCCTTACTGTCCAAGGGACTGTCAAAAGTCTTCTTCAGCACCACAATTCAAAATCATCGATTCTTTGGCACTCAGCCATCTTGATGATCCAACTCTCATATCCATACATGACTACTGGAAAGACCATAGCTTTGACTATATGGACTTTTATCAGCAAAATAATGTCTCTGCTTTTTAATATGCTGTCTAGGTTTGCCATAGCTTTCCTTCCAAGAATCAATGATCTTCTAATTTCATTGCTTCTGTCACCAGCCATGATTTTGTAGCTTCCACACCCCGAGAAAAGAAAATCTGTCACTGCTTCAACCTTTTCCTCTTCTATTTGTCATGAAGTGATGGGACTGGAGGCCCTGATCTTAGTTTTCTGGATGTTGAGTTTTAAGCCAGCTTTTCACTCTCCTCTTTTACCCTCATCAAGGCTCTTTAGTTCCTTTGTGAATATACGACAGTTTTAATAATAACTAATATTTATTGTGCATTTCCTACATGCCAGAATTCTGCTGAGTGCTCTCCATTAAGTAGGCAATATTATTTCCCTCATTTCTAGTAGAAACTTTAGTCTCAAAGAGTTTAAGCAACTTACCTAATGTAATCGAGTCAATTAATGGATCCAGAATGATATGACTCTTCCCTTTGAGTTGTAAAGAAAAAAATAATTCAATCCTAAAGGAAATCCTTCCTGAATATTCACTAGAAGGACTGATGCTGTTGAAGCTCCAGTACTTTGGCCACCTGATGTGAAGAGCTGACTCATTAGAAAAGACCCTGATGCTGGAAAAGATTGAAGGCAGGAAGAGAAGGGGATGATAGAGGATGAGATGGTTGGATGGCATCACCAACTCAATGGATATGAGTTTGAGCAAGCTCTGGGAGATGGTGAAGGACATCACCATCTCCTCGCGTGCTGCAGTCCATGGGGTCACAGAGAGTCAAACAGGACTGAGGGACTGAACAATCAACTCTGATTTTTATAACTAATATCACCTTATATTTGTGGTGGGTGAGTTTTTCAATGCAATTTCATGTTTTTAATTTTCTCAATAACTATGTAAGGTAGTTCTTATCAACTGCATTTTACAAGTAAAGCCATTGGACTCAGAGCAACTGTGGTTTTCCTAAAGTTAGACAGCAGAATGCAGTCATCTCCAAGCTTAGCCCTCTTTCACTACATCATCACTGCTTCCCAAAATGACCCCATACAGAAAGCAGCTGGCCCTGTGTGAGAGAATTATTAATAGATTCACTTGAGGGTTTTGGAGGAGGGTTGTGTATGCCCTTAGTGTATGCCTTATTACCATTTTTATCATGTATTCCATGGCAAGATTATATGAGAGAGAGAAAGAGAAGAGAACCTGTTCAGAATATGTCTTGTTTCATAGGAATTGAGTCTCAGAAATTTCAGTAGGTATTTCTCAAGGGAGCTGTCTTGCTACAATTTATTTGTAGGAAATTTTGCATTATTTGCATCACTCTTGTTTTAATCAGAAAAAAAAGGCCCTGACTTGTTTAATGCCTTTTTTCCTCTACTCCGAAATTCAAGTAAGTCACTAGCATATTCTTGCAACTGATTTCTCAACTAATCATTCAGCAGAACTATCTGATTATAAATAGCAGGGCTAAGTCCAGGCGTTCTTGGTCCAGTGACAGGTGCTTTATTGTTTGTTGGTAGGGCTGGGGTCTGGCATGAGTAACCAAGTAAGAGTTTCTTCTTTCATCTGCAAAATCTCAGCAGTGAAGAAGTGAACCGTGAGCCAAAACGCAAGAGTAAGATATGGCTACTTACTGGGTCATAAATTTCTTAATCAGTTTTCC
Organism: Odocoileus virginianus; assembly: GCF_023699985.2. NCBI lineage: Eukaryota > Metazoa > Chordata > Mammalia > Artiodactyla > Cervidae > Odocoileus > Odocoileus virginianus. The sequence goes on from NW_027224281.1 coordinate 730,554, forward strand.
CCCTCCCTTTCTTTTTCTCTTTTTCCTTCTGGCAAGAAAGTGTTCAGCTGCTTTACTGGGCTTCCTAACAATTTAATGGTTTCTGTGGAAGAGGTGGAATCCAGTTAATGGAGGAATTAAGTTAATAAATATAGGAATGAAACATACTTTCTGCATTTTTGTTGGGGAGAGATGGGTATGACAGAAATATCAGGGACTTGAATCCTAGGAAACTCTCGAGTGGCTTGGTGTCTAGTTATTACCAGTTCCTAAGCGATTCCTCGCATTTCTTTGTGGTCCCCATTCCCATGATGAGAGCCGGTCAACTGCTGGGATATGGTTCAAGTACTCTCAGCAGTCTACAGTACTGAAACAGCCCCTGTGTGTGATGGAGCAGAAAGATGACTGATCTAGCAGGTTTGAGATATAGCCCAGTCTGTCAAGCAAACTACAATATCCAGTTTCCATGGCACAAGCAGACAAGTAGGTCATGGTTCAGAAAGAACAAAACTTTTAGTAACAACAGCTATCCTGAAAGATAGAGTAGAGCATTCTTACAAAAGAAAAAAAAAATGTATAATAAAGATGCATCTTTGTGTCACATATATGTAAGTATATATGTGTGTGTGTGTAACTATATATATTCAGGGTTCAATTGCTAAGCTTTTTATGATTATATTCATTCCTGTTTTGCTCTCTTTCATTCTAACAATATTAAATCCTGTCTTCACTCACATATTTATATTTCTAGCCCAGATTTCCCCCCTTGAATTCTAGACTTGTTACTCAATATCTCCATGTAGGGGTCTGGATGTTAGGCATCTCAAACTCACTGTAACCGAAGAGGCACTCTTGTTTTTCCATTCCAAGCTTTCCCACAACTAGCTCTAGCTTAGTAAATAAAACGTTACAAAAAACAAAAACAGAGAAAATCTTGAAAAAAGTCAGAGTCAAGCAACACACTTTATCCACGAAGGAAAAAGGATAAGAATTACAGCACATTTCTTGCCAAAAATTATATAACCAAGGAAAAAGTGGCATGAGATGTTTAAAGTGTTGAAATAGTCAAGCACAGAATATTTAATTCAATAGCCAGTGAAATTATCCTTCAGAAGTGAAGGAGAAATAAATACTCTCAGACAAACAAAATCTGAGGAAATCTATTTCCAGGAGAACTATTCTGCAAGAAATGCTAAAAGGAATTCTTCAGAAAGAAGGAAAATAACATAGGTCAGAAACTCAGATATACATAAACAGAGTGTCAGAGAAGGAATAAATAAACGTAAAATAAATATTTTATTTTTCTTAATCTAAAAGGTAAAATTTTAAAGTAATATTAATGCATTGGATAGTTATAATTATAAAGAAATGAACAACAATGCCACAATGAATGGGATGAAAGAATTATGAAAACTCTCTAACTCACCAAGGTCCCTGAACTACATGTAAAGTAAGACAATGCTATTTGAAGGTGGACCTGATTCGTTTTAAATATATATTGCAAATTCTAGGGAAACAACTAAAAAATACATATAAAGAAATATAATTGATATGTTGAGAGTGGAGATAAAATGAAATCACATATACTGCTTAATTTAAACCAAAAAGGAAAATGTTTAAAAACATATGTAAGAAATAGAAAGCAAACTTAGTAAATATTAAGCCAATTAAATCACTGATTACAAAATGTGCTAACTAAAACTCAAAGATGGTCAGAGTAGCTAAAAACAAAAGTGAAGTGAAGTCAGCTCAGTCTTGTCTGACTCTTTGCGACCCCATGGACTGTAGCCTACCAGACTCCTCTGTCCATGAGATTTTCCAGGCAGGAATACTGGAGTGGGTTGCCAGTGGTTAAGACTCCATGCTCCTAATGCCGAGGGCACAGGTTCAATCCCTAGTTGGGATACTAAGATCCTTCATGCCATACAGTGTGGCTAAAAAAAGTGTGTGTGTTTGTGTGTGTGTGTGTGTGTGTACCACTAGAAACCCAATTCAATTATAAAAACTTATGTTAAAAGTAAAGGAATAGAGAAAGTTATATATCAGGCTAACATTAATCAAAAGAAAGCTGAACTAACTATATTCATTTTAGACCAAGCAGATTTCAGAAAAAGGAAAATAATCAGAGATAAAGGTGCTTATTACAACATAATCATTATGTATCATTATGTACATAACGTACATCATTACATAATGATAAAGGGTGCATATTACATAATGATAAAATCTAAAATGTGTATGTGCCTAATAAGAGAACATCAAAATGCATGAGGTAAAAACTGATAGAACTGAAAGGAAAAACAATATATGGGGCATTGCATGGAGTTTTTCTTCTTGTCAACCAAGTACGTCAAGCAGATGGACTGATTTTAAGGGAGCCATGGCTTAGTTGGGAAAGAAACGGCAGATGCTAAATAATCTCCAACATGACTGTGTTAGCCTTGAGGAAAACATGCCACATGCTAAGTCACTTCAGTCATGTCCGGCTCTTGTGACCCCATGAACTGCAGCCCACCAGGCTCCTCTGTCCGTGGGATTTTCCAGGCAGGAGTACTGGAGTGGGTTGCCATTGCCTTCTCCAAGAGGATCTTCCTGACCCAGGGATCCATCCTGGGTCTCCTGCATTGGCAGGAGGATTCTTTACCATCTGAGCCACCAGGGAAGCCCCTGGTGAAAATAGCAATGGGTTGACTAATAAGTCTCTGTAGAACAGCATACCCTGCCCTGAAGGCACTGGGCTCAGTCTGAGTGGGAGAATCTTGAGGCCGTGTTATCTGCCTTCCTTCTGGCCAAGTCTGCAGCAGCCAGGAAACAACTACAGGAAGAGGGTGAGGAAAACCAATATGAGAGCAGCTTCCTTCGCAGGCTCCTTGCCCAGATCATCAGTTCCTGAAAGCACAGATGGTGTTTGACATTGTTCTAAAGCGTGAAGCACCAGCCTTGAAAGTGGGCTTCAGAGCAGGTGATAAAATATCTTTGTTGGTTCTGAAGATCTGAAGAATTGTTGTTTGGATCTGAAGAATTTATAGTTGGGACAACATTCTATTACACAAGAGCACAACTAGAAAAATAAAAGCATGGGCATTTATAGTTTATACTTTAAAATGGGAGTTGATTCTGCAATTTAAAGAAAACATAAGTAAGATTGTCCTTTGTTTTGTTTTTTGGTTTTTGCTCAGTTGCAGTCCTGGCTGACTCTTTGTAACCCCATGGACTATATATAGCCCACCAGGCTCCTCTGTCCATGGGATTTTTCAGACAAGAATACTGGAGTGGGTTGCCATTTCCTTCTCCTGTTTTTTGTTTTAGAAGTTCCTAAGTCTCAAGTCTGGAAGCTAAGGGTGAGCAAAGGAAAGATGAACAATGAATGGAATAGCCAACGTCCTGCACGATAAATGTAAAGGACTGTCGTTTTGTGGGAGAGTAATTGTGCAAGTGTCATGGTCCTTAAGAACCTGTTTTTTCTGTCATTACATTGATAGAGACTATCTAGATCAGGGGTCTTCAGCTTCTGGGATCTAATGCTTGATGATCTGAGATGGGGCTGATATAATAATAATAGAAGTAAAGTACACAATAAATGTGCTTGAATTATCCTGAAACCAACTATCCCTGTACCCACACCCCAGGTCCATGGAAAAATTCTTCCACAAAACTGGTCCCTGGTGCCCAAAAGTTGGGGGACCTCTGATCTAGATGACAAACTTGAATGCAAGCTTATTTTATGAAAAGACTAAGCCCTTATTTCTCTAAGTTCAATGTGTGTACAAATCAGCTGGTGAACTTGTGAAAATGCAGATTTTGATACTGTAGTTTCTGGGGTTGCCTAAAATTCTGCATCTCTAGCAAGCTTCTCGGTGATGTCAGAACCATACTGCATGGGTTGCACTCAGCTGTAGTAAACTTGGAAGAAAGTCTTGGGAGGTGAGCCACCACTGTGCAAGTCGGGCAAATCTTCCCAATGCCAGTTCATGCAAGAGCCAAACAGGACTCAGCTCTGGGCCATTCTCCACCTAAGTGAACAGATATTGTGGTCTTGCTCAGAATGCTTGAATATTCAAGTTGAAAGTAATAGTAGAATTCTAGTTTAATCCCTTAGTTGTAGGATGGGAATTCTAAGATCCTGAAGGTAAACTCCTCACATGACTGTTTAAATGTATGGTCAGGATTCCAACAGTGGTTTTCTGGCCAGAACTCTTTACCTGCTTCATATAAGACAGGAAGCCAGGAACTTCCCTGGTGGTCCAGTGGTTAAGAATCTGCCTTGCAGTGCAGGGGACACAGGTTCAATCCCTGGTCAGAGAACTAAGATCCCATATGCCTCAGGGCAACTGAGCCCATGCCCCACAACTAGAAAGTCCACGTGCTGCAACAAAGATTACATATGACACAGTAAAGACCTTCATACCACAACTAAGACACAATGCAACCAAAAAAAAAATATATATATATATATACATATATATTTCTCATTAAAAAAATGACAGGAAACCAGCCTACAACAGAAGATAGGAGGAAAGGACACAGTGTGAACAGTAGAGGCACCAGAAAAGTTGGCTGGAAAAAACAAGGGATAATAAAAACTGATGCAGATTCAGTGAGTAACTCTATAAATAAAGACCAAATACAACAAAGTGCAGGGTAGAGATGGCCATTTTAATATTGATATGATATCATTTTAGGAGGCAACACATCAAAAAAGGTCATTTCCACCAGGATAGAGTATATGGGACATAAGTTTCAGAAACATGAGGAGCTCCTTCTTCCTCATGAGGTGAGCGGTCTAGGTCGAGGTCTCAGGGGAAGTTGCCCTTCAACTTGTTTTTTCCTCTATTATATGAGGTCAGATCTGGACTTAGAAGCCTCATGAGTTCAGACTAGGACTAAAGAGTCCATTAGTGCTTTCTTACTAAGATGTTTAAGGATTAAGGAAAAACAGGTCTCTATCGGACATAACTCAACCTACGTCACCAAGGCAGTGGGAGGAAACGCATGTAGCAGAGGCCAGCAAAGCCCAAGCAGGATTAATCAAGAAAGTCCCCAAGAAATAAAGCGTGGGATGAATTGGGAGAGGAGCATTGAAATATACATACTACCATATGTAAAACCGATAGCTAGTGGGAAGTTGCTATACAACGCATGCAGTTCACCCCGGTACTCTGGGATAAGCTAGTGGGGTGGGATGGGGTGGGGGTAGAAAGGAGGTTCAAGAGGGAGGGGCCATATGTATACTTATGGCTGACTCACATTGCTGTATGACAGAAACCAACACAACACTGTAAAGCAATTATTCTCCAAATTTAAAAAAACAACATTTTTAAAAGAAAGAAGCTCCCCAAGTGCCAGACCTCACAGTGGACCCCTGAGTCTCCCTCTTTGTGATCTTAAGCTTATATTCATCCCAGTGTTGGCTTTCTACCTCCCCTCCAGCTCTTCTTCCTATCTAAAAATAGAAAAGTGCATAGTTCACCAGTCTGGTCCTGATAAGTACCTAAGAACAAAAATAAACAGAAAAAAAGTGCAGAGAATTCTCTAATTCAAGCATTCCCTGAACATCAACGCTACAATCTTTAGTCTGGAGTCCACATCACCTGTGTTTCATGTGGTCATTCTGGAAAATTGAGGAAGAACATTATAGCCTGGGAATGCTTTGAATTCCTCCAAGAAAGGGAAGAGATTCCGGGACCCGTGACACATTTGAAGAGAAGCTGGCACCATGAGGCTGGAGGGTGTGGGAGCCCACTGCTCGTACAATAGGAAGCTGACAGGATAGGTATAAACTACAGAAACATCAAAGCAGAAGAGAGGGTGAAGGCAAGGACTGTAGCATGGCAGAGGCACTTGGTCTTCTGGACGGTCTCCTCAGGGGCCGAAGATGGCAGGATCCTCAGACGATTTTGTGAAAGCAATTGCAGCTTTCACAAGCTCATGCCTGACGGACCCTGGTGGAAGGAGGAAACACACATGAAGGCTGAGGGACAGTGATGAGAGGACAGGCTCTCCTACCAGGCTCCCCAAAGCTCTTCAGCATCTTCCCTGAGCCCTACTTAGCTGTCTTCAATACCCCTGACTTTTTCTCCCTACTGCCCAGGCTCCCTTTAATCTTCTCCAGCCCCAGAAATATTCAGCAGCAGTGAAACGATAAATACCCAAGGAATAAGGGCCCCACGTCCTGTCCTACACTCAATACAGCACATTTTCACTTCACGTCCTTCTCACAGCTCACACTCCCCACCCATGTCCCCTTCCCTCTACACCCACCTCCTCCACTCCCCCAATTTCAGATCGCACCCTCATCCAACTAGTTGGGGCATCAGGAAAGGTCTGAACCAGGATGGTCGGGGAGGAAATATGGGAACCCTATCTTGGTAACCCTCTATCAGGCTTGGAGGCTCAATGCCTGGGATGATGGCTAGCTTCCTAAACATGGGGAAAGATGGGGTCTTAGGACTGGGTTCCTACCTGCATGGAGGTGAATCCAGGTCACTGCCTTCCTTTCCAGAAGCTCCCACTCACATTCCATGTCCTTAGCGTTGTCATGCAGCCAGAGCACCGCCAGGACTGTGGCCCAGCTTGAAGAATTCGCATCCTATACCACAGAGAAAGACTTCCCTGAGGCTCCCAGGTTAAGTTCAGGGACTCTCCTGGTGGCCCAGTGGTTAAGAATCTGCCTTCCAATGCAGGGACATGGGTTCGATCCCTGGTCAGGGAACTAAGATCACACGTGCTGCAGGGCAACTAAGCCCCCGCACACTGCAGCTAGAGTCTGTGCACTGCAACAAAAGATCCCTCATAATGCAACTAAGACCCGACACAGTCAAACAAATATTTTTAAAAATTCAGATTCCTTATTGAAGGACTCTTCATTCCCCTGACTTATTGATCCAGTTACCATGAGAAGGAAGGAAATGTTAGTCGGACATGTCTTGCTCTCAAGGAAACCAAGTTAGAACTTCATGATTCTCATATCTTCTTCCACTTATTTGTAAATTATCCCTTTAATTATTTGTTTTAGAATAATTATCTCAACAGAAATATAATGCTAGACACATATATAACTTTAAATGCAGCCACATGTAAAAATAAAGAAGTACAATTATTTAATATATTGCATTTAACTTAATATATTCAAAATATTATTTTAACACATAATCAATTTAAAAATAATTATCAAGAATGGTTCACATTTTTATGTTGTCTTTGAAATCAGTTTGTCTTTCACAACTATAGCACATTTCAATTCAATGGAAAATTTAATTTCTCATTTGCATTTGTCACATTTCAAGCTCTTAGAGGCCACAGGTAACTAGTGGATACTATATTAGATGAGGCAATTATAGCATATTTAAAATTTATTTAATCACCTTACACATTTTGAAAATTCAGAATGATGGGTGTACTTCAAATTTTTGGCATTTGTCTCATATGTCTCATTTGGTGTATATCTCAATATTCAACAATTTCTCAATTAGAAGATTCAGTAAGTTACCTTGAAATTCTTGAATGTCATTTGTCCTCATCAGCATACTTGAACACATTTGAAATAACTAAGTTGTCCCTATTGATACTTCACCTATCCTAACTTTAGTGAAATTCTGTTAATTTCTGGACCACCCTGTTTACGAGAAAGAACATAGATTCTGAAGACAGATAGTCCTAGACTGAATCCAGCTCTGCCTGAATCTAGCTGAGTACACTCAAAGATATTATCATACTTCTTTGAACCCTGGTTTATTCATCTATTAAGCACAGCATGAGTAGGATTTACCATATTTAATTGATTGATGAATAAATAAGGTCACGAAGGGAAGTGCAATGCACAGTGGTTGGCACAGAGTAATTGCTCAATAAATATAAGTAATTATAACTAAGATGAGTGGCAGAAAATGTAGTTAAAGAGGATTTTTGCTTTCCCTCTGTCATCCATCAACTCTAAACCATCAACTTCTACTAGCAGATTAATTTCTTGTTCTTTCTGCTCCAACACAGCCAGAAAGATCATCAACTTCTATTTATCAGAAATTAATTCAGTCCATGACCTCTTGTATTCTTGCTCAGGTGAGTCATGATTCACCCGAATTCTTATCATTCACCTCAACCTCACAAAAATATACACACTCTCTTTTCTTCTCTGAATCTCACCTTGTCAGGAAGTGCAGCCTGTATGTCTTCCAACTTCATACCCAGGACCAAGGCCAGACCTTCATTCAGATCCCAGGAACCATCTGCCTTTTGAAGGGAAATCAACTCTACAAGACGATTATCTTCAACGACTGTGGGGCAAGAGAAAAGAGAGGATGGGAAATTATGGCGCTAATGGCCCCTGAGCGTCCTGAGAGACAGGTCTGAATTCAGGGACAGGATGGAGTGAGAGCCCAGCACTAAACAGATACCACAAGATCCTCATTTTAGTCTTGTCCCCTAGGACACATGCCCTCTCTCTGTGACAATGCAGGCCACTCAGGTGACATACGGACTGCACTGAAGCATTCAGTAACAAGGGAAAGATACAGGTCACTAAAGAACCCATACGGTGGTGCTGTTTAAGTCTGACCCAGTCCTGTTTATTTTATTTTTATTTTTTAAATTAATTTTTATTGGAGGTTAGTTGCTTTACAATGTCATGTTAGTTTCTACTCTTCAGCAAAATAAACAGGACTGGGTAAGACTTAAACAGCACCATCATGTGGGTTCTTTAATGATCTGTATCTTTCCCTTGTTAAATTTTGAATCTCCTTCCCATTTAGGTCACCACAGAGCATTGACTAGAGTTCCCTGGGCTATACAGTAGGTTCTCACTAGTTATCTATTTTATACACAGTATCAGTCATGTTTAAATGGGCCTTAAAACTTTAGGAATATTAAAAAAAAATTGTAGACAAATGTAACTTGGGTTTCAATTATCAAAATTTCCAAAGAAAGCAGATATAATGGGAGCTGTCATCAGTCTATCTCAAAGAATGGCCTAGTGTCCAATCCTGGTGGTATGAAAATTGCTTAAAGGCCACAAAATTTTCATAGAAAATATCTCGCATCTGGCTATCTCAATCCTATGAGATGATGTACTTACAGCAACTTAGAAAATTAGTAGGTAAGAAAAACTGTAACCAGAGAAACAGTTCCACCCCAATTGGTGGGGGGTGGGGAATACCTAAGGCTCTGATTTCAACAGTCTTAGTTGGAATCTCAGTACCGTTAACACTCAGAATGTAACTGTTCTTTAACAGGAATCTCAGCCTTCTCTGTAAATTCAAGACAATAGAGCCTAACACACGACAAAGAATGTAAAGTACTTGGAAGGCCACGAATTAGCTCTCTACAAATAGTAATTGCTAATTAATTCATAAAAACCAGTAGCTTATTCTTCTGGGTAATTTTTCTTTCTACTTTGGTAAAAGGATTCATAAGTGAAAAAGCTTAGAGTGGGGATATTCTAAGTTACTGAGGTAGTAGGACACTATAGACAACCAACACAAACTATTGATTTGTCCAAAAAGTTTTCCATAACATCTTATGGAAAAACCCGAATGAACTTTTTGGCCAACCCAAGAAGGTACTTTTGACAACCCAGGGAAGTGAGGAGCTGTGCAGATGAGCGAGCTAAGGTGCTAATAAGTGAACTAATTTGCCTAAAACTCCACAGAAACTTGGAGTACAGAGCTCTGAATCTACCTGAGACCCTGTGATAATCTAATGAGAATGAGTGCCAAATAAGATTTTAAACAATGAAATAATTGTACAGCACAAACTCTGGCTACAAAACTGGAGAGACTAGAAAGAAATGTCCTGCAAATCTATTTTAATAGAAAAAGACATCCCTTCATGGTGAAATGTTCTTAGATTCCATTTGTTAGGTACATGAAAAGCCAGCTACTTGAAACAAAAGGCAGTGACCAAGGAACACTCTTTGGGGACAGACGATCATCAGACAGTATCAGGAAGACCCATTTGTAAACCCAGCCTGTACAAGAATGGCAGTGTAGCAGGGACCCACACATGCTGAGTTGTGCGGGAGGAGGGCCCCAGCTTATAGGCAAGGAGTGTGAGCAGAGATGGCAACGTGGTTTATTTATCTAGGGCTCAACTCAGACTCTACTGGGCAGGTTTCAGGGTCATAAGCTGACCCTGGCAAATACAGGGACTGGACAAATCTCAACCTCTGCCTGCTGCTTTTCAAATAGGTAACTTCCTGGGTAGAGACAGTCACAGGGTTCCCCTGGTGGTTCAGGGGCAAAGAATCCGCCTGCTGATGCTGGTGACACAGGTTCAATCCCTGGGTCGGGAAGATTCCCTGGAAAAGGAAATGGCAACCTGCTCTAAAATTCTTGCCTGGGAAATCCCATGGACAGAGGAGCCCGGCAGGCTACAGTGCAAGGGATCACAAAGAGTCAGACACAACTGAGCAACTAAACAACAACAAAGAAAGCCACAAGATAGCAGAGAATTGAAGATCAGTTCTCAGTTCCCATAGAGAAGAGGATAAGACTGAGGCCCATCTCACCTGGACCGTGAGTTTCCACATTGGTCTTTTTGGCAGAAGCACAAGGCTTTGGCTTCTCAAGGCAGCCCTCTGGTAAGGATGTGCATTTCTTCTCTCGTCTGTGACGTCTTAGTCCTATACAGGTGGTAGACAAACACTGGTCAGAAAAAGTCCCTGGAAAGATGCTCACATAGAGAGCTGTTTAATCACAGGCTTAAAAGGATCAGGATCACTATTCTGCTGGTGGGACACCCCTCAGTAATGAGTGATTATCAGGGAGCCGAGAAGGAGGACGGAAGTGGGACAAGGCCTCTGAATGAGCTGAAAAACACCAGTGTAGAGATAGAGACCAAGGCGCCCTCTATGCTCAGGTGGAGCCAAAGGCCCTGGATAATTTGAGACCCTCCTATCCAGATCAGTTCAGCCACTGTTTCTATTGTGCATTTCTTTCTTCTACGATGAGCCCACTTCCAGCACACAGTGTCACCCTCTGAGCGCTTTGTACTTTGTCTTCTGGAACTCTTGACACAGGACCATGACCTCTTCTGCATCTTGAGTTTCATCACGAGAGGCTTCTTCCGACTATTTATCTTAACTCCAAACTGTTAAAACCTGTTTTTGCCCTACCCCCTCAAATTGCTCGAGGTGCCATATCCCAAGCCCCCAGGTTTGGGAGGTGTGGGTGGAAACCACTTCAGTCCCAGTGGCTGCAGCCAGGTCACCAGTCTGCCAGTCTCACCTGGGTTACCCTCCTCATATCCTTGCTGCTGTCAACCTCCAACTTCTCTGTCACTTCCCGTCACCCACTGCAGTGTCTGAAAGATCACAGCCTTGCACTTCATTGCCGGCTGCATCATCTAGAGATGTCAACAGCTATGCAGGTAACCTGTCCAACACCCTAATGTAAAACTTCTTGACTTCTTCAATTAAACGGCTTCAGCACCCCCTCTACTTCACCACTCCCTCCCAAGTCAGAATCTTATTATCAAGCAAATTGTTCCACCTATACAAAATAAACTTTTAAAACATTCTACTTTTAAAATACAGGATCCAGTTCTTCCAGTTTCTTTTCTTTTTTTATTGATTGTGTTTTTTAATTGGAGAATAATTGCTTTACAATGATGTGTTGGTTCCTGCTGTACAATTCAATTCAGTTGTAACTGTGTGTGTATATGTATATATCTCCATCTGGAGCCTCCCTCACCCACTATTCCACCCCTCTAGGTCATCACAGGGCACCAGGCTGGGTTCCCTGTGCTAGGCAGCAGCCAGCTATTTTACATACATGGTAGTGTATATATGGCAATGCTACTCTCTCAATTGGATTCACTCTCTCCTACCCTTCCTGTGTCCACATGTCCGTTCTCTACGTCTGCGTCTCTATTCCTGCCCTGCAAATAGGTCCATCAGTACCATTTTTCTAGATTCCACATATATGCATTAACAGTGATATCTGTTTTTCTGACTTACTCCACTCTGTATGACAGGCTCTATGTCTTTGACCTCATCTGGATTCTAAATCTGTTTTCTCTATCTTTTTTTTTCTATGTAACAACTTCCTTCCATCTTTACTTTCTTCCCTATTTAGCCTAAATCTCGGATCCAACACTATACCACTCTTATCAATATCAATTCTATGTCCCTAATTTCCTTTTCATCACACCCATCTGACAAAACCCCCACCTCAGTATTAAGCCAACACTCTACCTGCTTCATTCTTATACCAAAGCTCCTGATTCCTTTTAGTAGTTCGGTGCCACTACAAAAGTCAAGGAATCAAAACTAAACTGGACTTTCAACACTGTGCTGGGTCTTCATTGCTGTGTGCAGGTTTTCTCTAGTTGCAGCAAGCAGGCTTCTCATTGCAGTGGTTTCTCTTGTTGTGGATTCCAGGATGAGCAGGCCTCAGCACCTGGGCTCAGTAGTTGCAGCTCCTGAGTTCGAGAGCACAGGTTCAGTAGTTGTGGCTCACAGGCTTAGCTGCTTCACAGCATGTGTGACCTTCCTGGACCTGGGATCAAACCTGCGTCTCATACACTGGCACATGGATTCTTAACCACTGAGTCATCAGAGGAGCCTCACTTATACCCTTTGTCATCCTGTAATATGGATTGTTTCCTGATCCAAGCCAATAAAACTGTTTTTCATTAGATTGGCAAGGGCGTCTTTGATATTTATCCAGTAGCTGTTTTTCAGCTTTTACCTTGACTTTTCTGCAGTATCTAATATTTTGATGACCCCATCTGAATATCCTTTGTTTTGAATACACATTCACTTATTGTCTTCCCACTTCATTTCCTCTTAATCTCACTTGGAAAATCCTTTGCCATCTATCCCTAGATACTTGGGATACCTACTCCATAGGATTGCAAAGAATCAGACATGTCTCAGTGATGAACAACAACAAGAACCTTTCCCAAACTTTTTCTTTAAATGCTGTGTTCAGATGTCCAGAGGCCCTTCTTTTGCATGAGTTTGAATGGGGTAAAACTTACTCCATTGTCCATACTTCTGTTGGGGGAAGGATTGCACCACTGGGGCAGCACGCAGCATCATTGGCCTTGGAACATCCCGAGGAGACAGTGGCCCCTGAATTGGCCTGTTGAGATCTTTGTTGACAGCAACGAAAGCTGTGTGGGAGCTTATGACTCCACACTCCATGCTGACTTTCAACACATCTTTTTTATCACCTGCTGTAGTCTCCCTGAGGCCCATGTCCTTGATCTGGAGAAAGGACTTGGCTGCAAGTCGGTGAATGGTGAGGCTAAAAGAAAAAAAAAAATTCTGTGATTTAGGGACAAGCACACAAAAGTCAGTTATACAGGACCTTCAAAAGTTAAGGATGAAAAGGAGGGGGAAAACAGATTAGGGGGAAGAAAAAGAGATAAATAGGTTAGAAAGGAGAAGTGATGGTAGGGCCACTACTGAACCCCCGAATAAGAGAAGGAAATCACCTGAAGGATGGCAGAGACCAAACAAGAAAGAAAGAAAATAGCAAAGGAATACTGAATTCTCACTTGGCATCAAGCTTGGGTTGTAGGGAAAATGTCACTTTATTCTCCAGGCTCTCTCCTTGGAGTGTGTACTTGAGGCTAACTTCTCCTGTTGCCTCTGCTGGCTACAAATTAGAGAAGGGTAAAAATGACAGAGGAAGAGATTACCAAAAGAAAGGATAGAACTGGGGCAGCTCCCCAACCCAACCCATTAAATTTCTGACAGGGAACCAGGCAACTCAAGAAATCAGAGACTTGAAATGATAGAAGAGGGCCGGGCTGACTCTACCTGTCAAGAGAAATCTCTTGATGAGACTCTACCAGCTTTCATGGAATTGCCCAGAGCAGAGTTTAGGACAATCGCTACTCTGACTAGAGGAACAGACAAGAATGAGAACTCACCGGCATTGTCCCAGTCAACTGGGCATAGAGGATTAATCTCTGACCCCTAAAGAGGACAGTCTGTTCTGGGGAAAGCATTTTAGCAGACAGACCATCAGGCAAATCCCATCTCAGAGAAATATCGTCTACCACGGGCTGCAGAGAACGTTTCAGGGCTCTAAGTGCCTGGTGAAGGATAAAGACCAGAATAAGCACAAAACAGTAACAGCAACAATACCACTACTAACTGAATATCACATACCAAGTGTTATGCAATGTAATGCATGGTACACCTATTCCTTAATGCTATCTACACCAGGACATGAGCATTATTACTCTTCTTTACAAATGAGGAAACTAACATTGAGAGATTGAATGACATAATTATGAAGGAAGGAAGGAAATGTCTAGGAAAGGAGACCCAGGAGAGGTAGGAATTAGATAAGAGATCTGGGAAAGAGGAATTTAGAAATATAACCAGAGGTGGAAGATGCCTTCCCTTCTGTATATGAAGCAAATGGACTATCAATCTACCACCTCTTCCAATCTACCAGACCTATTACTGCTTGCTGTGCCTTCATCTTTACTTTGTAGTATTTGCACAGAGGATGAGGTACAGTACCAAAAGAGGCCCTAAAGCAAACACCTAGAATCTCAATCATGACATTCAAAATTCAGTTTCTCTGTTTCGGGTCTTAAACCCAAAGCCCTAACCTATTCCAGCATCTTGGCTCTGGGCTTCCAACTACTAGAACCAGACACCATTTCTTCCAAAACTATATATTGGGCTCCTTCTGCATAAGGATGATAGTAGTCCCATTACGTATATAGCCCAAGTCCTTGGGGATATAAGTAAATGAATGCTGGCATGGAGTTGTTGTCCCACTCTGCTCCACACTCTCTTATATTGCCACCTCTAGACACAAGGCCTGTCCCTCACCTTGGCCTGCATTCTCTCCTTGCCTGTGATAAATTCTGAAGTGCCCCGTGACACCCGGGCAATGCTTTTTATTAGGCTGGTGGAGACTCCTTCACCAATACCAAATGAAAAACATCTGGAATTATAAAAGAAGATGTTAGAGACAGGCACTAAAAAGTGAATTTACAAAATTAACACAAAATGATCAAAAGTACATAAAAAAATAGTTTTCTTCCTTGACCAAAAGTAAGAGCTACCATTTATTGAGCATATTTCAGGGGACCAGATGCCTTAAATCAATGATGCAATTTAATCATCACAAGGTTCCTAAGAGATAGGATAATATCTCATTTTTGCAGGTAAGGAGCTAAGGCCCAAAGAACTTAAAAAAATATGTCCAAGATCACATAGCTACAAAAAAGCAGAAGTTACATTTGAGCACTAGTCTGACCATAAGATGCCCCTGGCAAATCATTATATGTTACACTGATTCTAGAAGCAGAAAAAAACCAAACTAACAGGACTGCATCCTCATCAATTATTTTAATAATCAATCCAAAGAATTAATCAGAAATGAGAAGTTAGCAAAAACAGACACTGCTATCAGTGTTTGACTAACACTGTACCGAAAGCACATCTGCCCTCAAAAGGCTAGTCTTACGAAAAGTGCAAGTGTCAGTTGTTTAGTCATGTCTGACTCTTTGCAACCCCATGGATCATAGCCCGCCAGGCTCCTCTGTCCATGGAATTCTCCAGGCAAGAATACTGGAGTGGTTTGCCATTCCCTTCTCCAGGGGATCTTCCTGACCCAGGGATCAAACCCTGGTCTCCTGCATTGCAGGCAGATTCTCTACCATCTGAGCCACCAGACAAAAGTGCCTCCTGCTCTTCTAACTGGAGGGTCCTCTCCCCACCCTTGTCAATGTGCACCAAATAGCTTCTAAACCACAAACAGATTCCCAAATAAGACTGTCTATAAACAGAGATAATACAAATACAAGCATTTTTTAAGGGCATAACAAAAATAGTTTTCATTATATGAAAATAATACACTGTAATTTTGGCCTATATATCCATCTCTTTTTTATTGGGTTAACGTGAGTCATCATCCCCATATCTAGTGATATCAACCTCAGGATTAATGCTCTAAACATGGAGAGCTAAGAACCCGACATCCAACTACAGGAACCTAACTGTGATCAAGCCCTCCGGAGACCACAGCCTGCCAGCATACTGGTATTATCTTCTTCAAATTCTCAACAAGATCTCTAAATTGTTTTTTGTTTTTTGAGTCTTTTTGTAAGAAAGAACATATTCATAAACCAGAGACGTGTGAAAAAAGACACAGGAGCAAGTTAAAAGGGCTTCCACTGACCAAACCTAGAAATTCTGGGAATCTAAATAGACAATGAGAGCAATGAATCTTTAAAAAAGGAAAAATAATAGAAGAATCCAAAAGTACACATTGATACTACAACAACAAAAAAGGTGGGGGGAGGGGCACAGAGGTAGTCAGGAAGAGAAAATTCTTCTTTACAGCAGGATGCCAAGCAACAAATATGGAAAAGTTGACAGAACTGAAAAAATCACCATTTTGTAACCACTAACAGCAATCTGGGCAATAATCATTAGTGAATGCTAAAACTACTGGGTAAACATTGGCCGAAAACAAGATGTTTACAAAAATGTCAAAGTTATATGTCAGATAGCACCTTTAACTAAGTGACAAAATTCACAGCCAGGCCCAAATTCACTTTGGAATATTTTTTACAAAAATATTTAATATTAATCTAATCATAAACTTAAATAGTCAAACAAACATAATTGAAATTTTCCAAAAATAACTAGCTAGTACTCTTTTAAAAAGTCAGTGTCATTAAAGATAGTGAAAAGCCAAGAACCTACTCTAGAGGAAAAGAAATTAAAGAGGCATAATAACTACATAAAATACTTATTATTGAATTTCCTCCTGAACAAAAATCAAAAACAAACAAAATTCTATATGACATTATTAAAAAATTGGCAAAATGACCTATTTTTAAATAATGTTTTATATAAAAATTAAATATCCTGAATTGAGCATTTGGTTTTTTTATTTGCTAATTTATTTTTGGCTGTGCTGTCTTTGCTGCCGTGTGTACTTTCCTCTAGCTGCAGTGAGAGGGGGCCACTCTCCAGCTGTGGTGCGTGGGCTCCCCATTGGGGCGGCTTCTTTTGGGGAGCACAGGCCCTAGGGCACACGGGCTTCAGGAGTTGCGGCATGTGCTCGCAGTAGTTGTGGCTCTAGAGCCCAGGCTCTGCAGCGTAGTCTCAATAGTTGTGGCCCGTGGGCTTAGTTGCTCTGTGGCATGTGGGATCTTCTCGGATCAGGGATTGAACCCATGTCTCCTGCACTGGCAGGTGATTCTTTACCACTGAGACACCAAGGAAGCCCAAGTAGTTTTATTCTGACTATTTGTCAGATATTCTCGGTTCTTAGAAGATGAACGCAAAATGATATGCATATGAAAGGTCATGGCATCTGTGGCTTGCTTTCAACTATTTCAGACCAAAAAAATTAAGTGAAATCAATATGTTAAAACGTTGAAAACTGGTGGACCTGGGTGAATAGTATATGAACATCTATTGCTTTATTCTTGCAACTATTTGCTAGGTTTGGTAAATCTTTCAAAGCAATATATAGGAAACACATATTTAGAAAAAATGAAGAAAGACCCAAATGAAAAGAAGGACATATTATGTATATAGAAATGTTTTATACAACAAATACTAAAGTTTTCCCAAAACCGACATAAAGAGAATACAATTCTAGTCAATATCCAAACATGTTTCCTCTTTTGATTAAAAACTGACAAGCTAATTATAAAATACAAAAAGTCCAAGAATGACTAAGTCTTGAAAAAGAACAAAGCTGAGGACTTACTCTACTGGAAATGAAAATTTATCAGAAAGTAACACTAATTTATACAGAGTATTGCTGGCACATATCCAGATAAACAGATCAACAGAATGCAACAGAGGATCCAGAAACAAGCCACACGTGTATAGATGCTTATTTGTGTCCAAATGGCTCTGTACATCACTGAGGAAAGGACAAACTTTAAATAAAAGATAAAAGGTCAACATGATATCCACATGAAAAAAAAAAAAGAGAGAGAGAGAGAAAGAGAGAAAAGAACCCTGACCCCTAACTCATACAATTCACAAAAATAAATTTCAGATCAACTGTGATTCTAACTGTGAAAGAAAATACAATAAATCTTCTAGAAAATGACAAAGGCAAGTAGCTTCAAGACCTTGGATAATGGAAGACTTTTTAACAGAATACAAAAAATACTAACCATAAAGCCAATGACTAAAAGAAACCTATATCAAATTAAGAACAATTATTAATCAAAAGATACCATCTCGAGGGTGAAAAGGAAAGCCATAGAACAGAAAACTATATTTCTAGAACATATCCAAAAGTGTTTGTACCTACACCATAGAATGAACTATAGATCAGTTTAAAAAAAAGAAAATCTAATAGAAAAAAATTGGAAAGAGACTTGACGATCACAAAAGGATATCCAAGTGGTCAATAAATATGAAAATGTGCTCAACTTCATTAATTAGGAAGATGTAAATTAAAACCATGATGAGATACTACTACACACACCCACAAAATCTGTTACAGTTTTAACAGACAAATAATGCCAAATTTTGGATAAGTAACACGGCAACTGGAACCCTGATACAATGCTGGTATGTATTATATTAGCACAATAACTTGGAAAACTATTTGGTATACCCCCAAAAGTTCACATCTATGTCAGTGTGTTTGAATTCTATATTATATGAGCATAGATAATGTATATATGTATGTATTCATATATATGTATATACATGTTCATGTCCAAAAAATTCATGTACAAGAATGCAAAAATGTTCACAGAAGTATAATTTTTAGCAACTAAACCAAAGACTATCATCTGTAGAATCAATAAATAAATTATGGTATAATCACCCTGTGGAATACTATATACCAATGAAAATTATGGCTCCAAGGAAAATATGCATGAATCTCAACATATAGCTGAGGGAACAAAGTCAGATACACAGAAACGAAAACATACTGCATAACTCATTTATTTTCATTCAAAAACAAGCAAAAATAAGCCACAGTGTTATTTTATTTCCTCTTTGGAGAGGAAAAAAATGAATAGAGATTAAAACTGGGATGTGATAGAAATGGATAGAGATAAAGAAGTCGTAAACATTCTGGTTCTAGACTTGTGTAGTAATTACACATGTGTGTCACTCTGATAATTCACCCAGCTATATATTTAAAATTTTATAGTTTTCTGTATTATTTTGATCACAATGTTTATAGTAAAGAAAAATTCTTACTGTTCAGTTTTTGTTTCCATTGTGGTTTAGAGACACCACAGGATAATGATTTCATTGTGTTGATACTATTTAGAAAATTACTTTTTTCTTTTAGTAGGAAGTGGAGATATACAGAAAAATATTTTCAATATTAAAACTAAAATACTTGAATCATTCTGTTGTCTGAAAGGAATATGAATACTGTTATCAGGTGGCACTAGATTACATGTGACATTATGTGAGTCCAGGCACATTAACTCATACCTGTGCCTTAGATAGTGGCTCTTAACTTCTCTAACGACAGTAAATGTATCAGTAACTTCTCCATCTGTGAAGACAAAAACCTGTAGAAAAAAAACATCCATCAAGTCTCTGAAGTATATTTAAAGACACCAGAACTTGCCCTTGAAAAACCCCAACTATTTCATTTCAGAGACTCATGTCGCTTCAGACAGGCATGAGGTTTCTAATGTTCACCTCTCTCACATGGTCTGATCAGAACCCTGAGAATATTCAGCATCTCCTCTGATAATTTCATGCAGGGCTTCTGTGGCACCTCCCAAAAGAGCTACGTTCATCCCTGGTCCATAGCATGGAGCTGAGGGAGAGGAATGCCATCAAATGCCTCATCTTAGTCTCTTCATTATAGGACATAAAGCTAAATTTGTTGCTGTTGTTCAGTCATTAAGTCATGTCCAACTCTTTTGCAACCCCAAGGATTATAGCCCGCCAGGCTCCTCTGTCTACAGGATTTTTCAGGCAAGGATACAGGAGTGGGTTGCTAATTCCATCTTCAGGGCATCTTCCTGACCCAGAGATTGAACCCGAGTCTCCTGCATTAGCAGGCGGATTCTATACCACTGAGACTATACCACCAATGATTCTATACCACTTCACCTGGAAAACGCACAGCTAAATTACTACCACATTCAACAATCCTGTGATGAAGCCCAGAGCTATGTATTCTTCAACAAGGGTTCCATTCCATCCCTCTTTGAGCTCTGTTCCAATTCTTACCTGCAGGGGGTGGCCTGGGACAGAAGGCTGCTTGTAAATGTGTTGGAGTGGTATCAAGATTTCCGTACCCCCGAGGTTAGCCCTCATAAGCTTAACTCTCCGCAGTGCCTCCTCCATGGTACTCTGAGCATACTCCACACTATTCCTGAGAAAAACAAACACTCTCCAGTGAAATGAAGGCTACTAGACATAGCCCAGTATTAAGTCCCTGAATTGTAAACGACTTTAACTTGAAATCTCCAATGCCAAAGTCAATTCTGCAGCAACCCCTTTAACAATCTAGTCCTTTCTTTAAAGTAGCCTTTTAAAAATTTTTATTTATTTTTTAATTGATGGAAAATTGTGTTACAGTATCATGTTGGTTTCCAACATATGACATGAATCAGTCATAGTTTTATACATATATATATATCCCCTCCCTCTTAACCTACCCTCCCCTGTCTCCATACCACCCATTTAGATCATCACAGAGGGCCAGGCTGGGCTCCTTGTGTTGCACGGAAACTTCCCACTAACTATCTATCTTACACATGATGCTGCATATACTGTCAATGCTACTTTCTCAATTCATCCCACCCGCACCTTCCCTCGCTGTGTCCACAGGTCTATTCCCTACTAGGTTCATCAATATCATTTTTCCAGATTCCTTATGAGTCAATATATGATACTAGTTTATCTGACTTACTTTACTCTGTAGGGGAGAGAGGAGGGAGGAGTCACTACAACTGACTCAAATCTGTTCCTTTTCATGACTGAGTAATATTTCATTGCATAAAGTAGCTTTTTAAATTCTCTATGGACTTTCTGGAAACTTACGGAAAGAATGCCTCATAAGTAGATCCAAATTCATAGATGTTGAAATAACACCCTAAAGGCAAACTCTTCAGAAGCAAAATCAGTGTTTCCTGAAGGAAGACCATGTGAGAAGACAGTGAGAAAGGATGCTCTCAATCACATGACCCTGCTAATCTAACTCTTAGGAATGGGTCTTCATCCCTTCAATCCACCAGGCCCTTCTATTCCAAGACTAAACTCAGAGCAGTCATGATAACTGTAACTCAGATGGGGAACAGACCTACAGCTCCAATGGACCCTAATTTAATCCCCAAGATTCACTCCCACTTGAGCAAGTGACCAGGAAAAGAAAGAAACTACTTTTACCTTGGCCACCTCTATGCGCAGCGGAGATTTCCTCTGTTTATTCATGGGGCTCTGCATGCTCCCTGAGCAGTCCATGAGGAAGATAAATTCTCCACAGGCAATTGATGGCTGAGCTTCTGGGATATTCGGGTAGAAAGTCACCATTGCAGCTGGATCTCCCAACACACCATCTACTCAGAAAGAATACAGACGTGGTAAGAAAAAGGGAACTCAAGACTCAATTGTAGTGCGTTGTCTAAGAAGCTGGGAAAACACAAATCTAAAACAGTTTAATCTTTATACCATATCTGCTGGCACAGAGTTTGAGGTGAGTTACCAACATATAAAAGATACAGATATATTACAGATATAAAGGAGAAGAAAGAGGGTAGAATTTACTATATACAAGCAATATTAAAATACTATATCTGGATGTTAATCTCCTAGCAGTTGGGAGTGAAATACATGGTTAAAATGTCCCAGCATTTGCCAGAGGAATCAAGCTAATTTATGTGACATCTTCACATCAAATCAAAGGGAAACGTATTTACATGGAGTCCTTAATTCTATTTTTTCTAAGTAACTTTTTATTTATTTTTTGGCTGTGATGGGTCTTGGCTGCTGCACCTGGGCTTTCTCTAGGTGTGGTGAGCAGGGGCCACTCTCTAGTTGCGCGTGGACATATTGCGGTGGCTTCTCTTGTTGCACAGCAGGGCTCTAGGGTGTGCAGGCCCAGCAGCTGCAGTTACCAGGCTCTGAAGCACAAGGTCAATAGCTGTGGCACATGAACTCAGTTGCTTTATGGCTTGTGGGATCTTCCTGGACCAGGAATCAAACTGGCATCCTCTGCCTTGGCAGGTCGATTCTATCACTGAGCCACCAGGGAAAAGAACCTGTTTGTCGCTGAGTTGTGTCCGACTCTTTGCAACCCCAAGGACTGTAACTTGCCAGGCTTCTATGTCTGTGGAATTCTCCAGGCAAGAGTACTGGAGTGGGCTGTCCTCTCCTTCTCATTTCCTGGTTGGGGATCTTCCCCATCTGAGCCCCCAGGATAGCCTGTCCTTAATTCTTAATTACAACTTTGAAAAAAAAATGATGACTGTGTGGATAATTTTTATGCTGACAATTTATAAGAGCTGAGAGTGTAATGAGTGTCGTACAGGACAAGGAATCCATCTGTGCTTTATTTGGGTACGAAGCACTTCTGATACTCTCCAGAACAAAGAAAGAGAAGTACGTAAATGTGTGCTGCACTCTAATACTAGCATCATCCAAATAATAGTATGGAAGAGATCATGGGTGTCTAGCCTATGTTACCAAGTTGCAAAGGCCAGAGCTGTGATTCTATTTTGAGGAACAAGTGAAAACAGATACAGGAGATGAAATAAGAATGGCTGGGTTATATCAACTCTACCTTGACTGTTCAGAGAATATAAAAGACACAGAATTAAATCCCAATATCCTATTTTTATAAAGTGATTCTAGGATTACAGTTTTAAATTACCAGTACCCCTGGGATTCAGAATGATAACAAGATCTGCTTCAGTTTAACCTGTTACCTCTGAGATATCTCAATAACCAAAATGGCTTCCAAATAAAATGGGTGTGGCTCAGCAAATATTTGATAGAACATTGATTCAAAAATAACTTTTAAACAATCCAGGATCTCTGGATATAAATGAGTAGCTTTTTTTTTTTTTAATGAGCAAGGTAGATTACTTTCCATTCTGAGAGACAACTGGTTACAGTGGGACTGGCACTGTATTAAGAGGTCAGAGAGGTTGCCACAACAATGACATGAGTTAATATATAATATGGCTAAACTTTAAAACAATGCCAGACACATAGGAAACACTATATATGTGTCATTTGCCATTATTCTTTTGTCATGGCTCAAACTATTTTCATCTCGAGTCTCAACTTCCTCTTTTTTAAATGAGGCATTTCAAACCCTAGCTCCTCTGCTTGTCAGCCTGTTTCCTGCGAAATCAAAGTATTAATACCTGCCTCAAGATTATTTTAAGAAACAGAAGTAGAGTCACGGATGTAGAAAACAAACTTATGTCTACCAGGGGATAAGGTGGGGGAGATGGATAAACTGGGAGACTCGGATAGACACATACATACTACCATATATAAAGCAGACAGCTAATAAGAACCTGCCGTACAGCACAGGGAAATGTACTTAATACTCTGAAGTGGCCTATATGGGCAAAGAAGCCAAAAAAAGAGTGAATACATGCATATGTGTAACTGACTCACTTTGCCATATACCTGAAACACAACAATGTAAATCAATTATACTCCAATAAAAATTTTTTTTAAATATTACTTTAAGAGTTAAGTGAGGGAAGTCTGATATAATACCCTTAAGGAACTCAGTTTATGGCTCAACTTAGATTAAGAATAGTTTTATAAAATTATTTATAAATTGTCTTATATGATTATTTTTATCAAATTATACATACTATTTTTTTAAAATATCATGTTCTTAATATGGAAAGTACAGTCTAAGTTTTTGAAAGACAGACTATGCATTTCTGTCATGTAGTGGTATGCTTCATTTGGTTGAACTACAAACTGTTTTAGTGAGTCAAGCAGTCAGTTGTCACCTGCTTCCTGGTATGGATGGAAATAGCAAGTCATCTTGATCAAATACATAATATAGAAAGCAAGATGTGAGGGGTGCTACTGGAAGGGATTCTCTAGACGTGTAAAGAGTTCTCTGAAGTCCTCCTGTGGCTAATAGAGCTTGCAAGAAGAGGGCTGGACATCTCAATCCTTACCACTTGAGATTCAACATCATAGAACTTTCTCCAGCGGATTAAAATAACTGAGTAAAGACCAGGTCCAGCTTCCCAGGTGGCTCACTGGCAAAGAATCCCTCTGCCAAAGAAGGAGTCATGGGTGGGTTCAATCCCTGGGTCAGGAAGATTGCCTGAAGAAGCAAATGAATTTCCCAGTATTCTTGCCTGGGAAATTCCATGAACAGAGGAGCCTAGTG
This sequence comes from Odocoileus virginianus, assembly GCF_023699985.2. Taxonomy (NCBI): domain Eukaryota; kingdom Metazoa; phylum Chordata; class Mammalia; order Artiodactyla; family Cervidae; genus Odocoileus; species Odocoileus virginianus. The sequence goes on from NW_027224281.1 coordinate 754,835, forward strand.
GGCTACAGTCTCTGGGGTTGAAAAGAGTCAGACACGACTGAGCATATGAGTACACACATACTCACACAAAGACCAGGCCACTGTTGCAGGAGAATTTCAGGGGCACTCGAGGGGAACTCCCCAGAAGGAAAGGACACAGCCAGGCAACTAACGTACAAAGACAGAGCACGGGGCTTCCTGGAAGAGGAGCTGTTGTAGACCTCTTTGAGGTCCCTGCAAGCCAGTGTGGCCTGGCAGCCCAAGAAGGCCCCACAGAACAAGAGATGGACATGGGTTATACCAGTTATAATTATAAGGAAAAGTACACACATATTAAAAAAAATTTAGAAAATAAGATAAATTGCTATTAATATTTTTTAAAGATTTTTTTTTTTTTGATGTGGACCATTTTAAAGACTTTATTGAATTTGTTACAACATAAATTCTGTTCATATTTTTGTTTTTTGGGCACAAGGCATGTAGGATCTTAGCTCCCTGACTAGGGGTCAAACCCACACCCCCCTACATTGGAAGGCAAAGTCTTAATCACTAGACCACCAAGGAAGTCCCCCAAAAAAGACACGTTAAAGAAATTACAATAATAATTTGTATATATTATTATAATATCTTATAATATAATAATAATCATCTAAGCATTAAGAAACTAAACATAGTCTCAGAAATTAAGTAACTAGGACAAGATGAAAAATATCTGCAGACGGATGGTGGTGATGGTTGAACAGCAAAGTGAATGTATGCAAGGCAATGGGATTTTATACTTAAAAATAGTTACAAAGGTAAAGTTGATGTATGTAAATTTACCGCCCCCAAAAAAAAAGAATTCCAGGTGAGATTACATGAAGGTATATGAATCAAAACCAACAGAAATTGTTAGATCTAAAAAGTAAACTTACTTTTAAACTAATCACAATTACTTCTTGCATACTTTCTCTGTTTTAAAATGGTTTTTCCCAATGCATAGATTATTTCCTATCGGTAATCTACTTCTACAACTCATTTTTACTTTAACAATCTTTGGAAACCTTTTTCCCATATTATTTCAATCTGTTAATGTACATTATTTTAGTAGTTACATAGTAACTAATCAAATATACCTAGCATAGTGAATTTAACCACTGTAAGACATTTTGATTGCTTACCGGTCTTTGATATGATTAAACTGAAAGAGAAGAGAACTTTTCAATCCATATTTTTACTTATATTTAGATTTATTTTCACATGCAAAATTCCCAAGCCTAGAATTACCAAAATAAATATTTATTTTGACGCATATGGCCACATTTCCCCTCAAAAGCTTGATACCAAACTATTTTGTTTCAGGCAATCTCTGAGTACCAAATTCGCCACACCTTTTAAAGCATGATTTGGAAATCTCTGGTAACTTGAAAAGTGAAAATGTCACATTATTACTTTTATTTTTATTTGCCTTTGTAAAGACTGCTCATTGTCACGTTTGTAAACTAGTGTTTCCTCTTGTGAATTATTTGTTCATGTCCTTGGTTCAATTATCTACTGGTGCACTTAGATTTGCCTATAAGATATAACCACAAGATATTCACTGAACTTAACCATTTCTTTCACATCATAATGTAAACTGTTTCAGTGTTTTACCCACTACTGAATAGTTGTGGAAGGAAATAAAACAGGATAATTTGAAGATAATTCCAAATCAGAAAGTTACTCCGCAGGAGGTAACCTCAGAGGGAGAAAGACAATACCTGGCTTTGCTGCAGGTTCTCCCATCTCCACGACTACACTAGGGGTGTGCACTGCACTGTAGTAAATCAGAAATTCCACATCCCGATCAAACTTGTGTCCATCGGCCAAGGAGACCTGAGTTGGGAACAAAGAAGCCATGTTAGAGCTATCGGTGCCTCTGCCCAGGGCTGAGGTCAGAGCTGACGGCTACAGGCTCCTTCCACGAGGGAGAATGGCCAAGAGCAGTAGCAAGAACAGAGAGAAGGCTGGGGAGACTAAAGTGGGGATGAGGAGGGAGCACAGTGTGATCCCCTCTGGGTTAATAAGAAAAAATAAGGAGGAAGAACTGAGTGAGGACCAAGGTCAGGATCTAAAGGAAAAAGGTACCAGCAATGATAATGCTCTCTGGTGAATTACCTGAGCAGAAGTCTTATTATCTCCAAGGTATTCAATAGGACTCAGGGAGCAGTTGGATTGAATCCTGTCAATGCCATGCTGGGAACTGACGGTGGCCACCAAGCTGATTGTGTAGGGCAGGTCCTCCAACGAGACTACAGGAGTCTTCGTATTAAGGCAACTGTCCTCAGAACATCCTACAAAAAGCTATTTTAGTTCTAGTGCTCCCTTCCCACACTTTCTAGCACCCAACAGCTTTGAAGGGGTTTCCCCAATTACACCAACTCCCCAAGTAGTGTTTGGAGGGAGAGGAGACTGACCAGAGAGTTGGTACCGAGGGTTCAGGACAGCTGGGAGCACGTAGCGCACAGCCCCATCTGCTTCCAGGGGCAGCTCCTGCACATACTTCAGGGTGATCTCCGCCTGCGACCCGGGCAAGAGGTTCCCCACGCTACAACAGAACACATCCCGGGAGCACATGTCCTCCTCCAACAGAAAGGCTTGGTGGCCACGGATGATAGCATTCTCATAGCTGGTGTGTGCCTGAGAACAGAGAAAGCAAGCCGACATGGTTAGTGAGGGTACACGGGGTACAGAAAACAGAGACGAGCGGGGAGAAACGGGGGCTGGTATTGCCAAGTTCACTCCTCTATTTTAAGTTTTACTCTCTGCTTTTATTTTTGGTTTCAGTGGGTCTTTGTTGCCTGCTCGAACTTTCTCTAACTGTGGTGAGCAGGGACTACTCTTGTTGTGGAGCACAGGCTCACATGTGGGCTTCAGTACTTACAGCTTGTGGGCTTAGTTGCCCTGTGGTGCGTGCAATCTTCCCAGACCAGGGATCGAACCCATGACCCTGCATTGGCAGGCAGATTCTTATCCACTGTGCCACCAGGGAAGTCCCCACAGCTGTACTTTGAGTGACTCTGATTGACTTTCCCTCCAAATGATTTTAGGAAAATAGCAGTTAGAGGGGAGTAGAGGAAAGAGCATTCAACCACAGCATTTTTTTGTGAAGTTGCATTTGCTAGAGATTCTGAAGAGTATGCATTAGGGAAAAGAAGAAGGAGGCAATGTACTTATCCGCAGTACCGTCATCTTGTCCTGTAATTCTGCTTTAATTTTCTTTCCATCCACCATGGCCTCGAAGCTGTAGACAGCTGAGTCTTCATCCATGGGGAATATAAAGAAAGCCTCCAAAGGAACTTCCTCCTCATTCTTGTAGTTTAAGGTTGCAGACACACCAGCCACAAACTCACAGACGGACAAGGTCACAGAGATGCTCTTCAGTGGCACTGGAGACAGACCAGAGTACAAGAGTTCAACAGAATTTAGATGAATGCCTCCTGTAGGCCAGGTTAGGTATGAAGGCAAGTAAGAGTTATGAGTCAGACTTACCTGACTTCTCCCGGGGAGTTAGGAGGCCTCCTGAGTGCACCATGGTGACACAGGGTTACTGTGGAAAAAATACACGATGAACAGAGTAACATGCTGGCAACTATTCACTCAGAAAATGAAAGTGAAAGTCGCTCAGTCATTTTTGACTCTTTGCGACCCCACGGACTATATAATCCATGGAATTCTCCGGGCCAGGATACTGGAATGGGTAGCTGTTCCCTTCTCCAGGGGATCTTCCCAATCCAGGAATCGAACCCAGATCTCCCACACTGCAGGCTGATTCTTTACCAGATGAGCCATCAGAGAAGCCCAATCACTCAAGTACCAGCATTTTATTTGCTTCTCTCTGGCATAATGGTGGAGGGAGGAACCTAGAAAAAGACCGGATAGGTGAAAAAGTTGCTAATAGTAAGAAAAGCAGAGAAGGCAATGGCAACCCACTCCAGTACTCTTGCCTGGAGAATCCCTTGGACGGGGGAGCCTGGTCGGCTGCAGTCCATGGAGTCGCTAGGAGTCAGACACGACTGAAGCAACTTAGCAGCAGCAGCAGCAGTAAGAAAAAAGTCAGCTGCTCAGTTGTGTCCAACTCTTTGTGACCCCATGGACTGTAGTCCACCAGGCTGCTCTGTCTATGGAACCCTTCAGGCAACCCCTTCTGGAGTGGGATGCCATTCCCTTCTCCAGGGGATCTTCCTGACCTAGGGATGGAACCCAAGTCTTCTGCATTGCAGGCTGATTATCTACTATCTAAGCCACTGGAGAAGACCCGGTAGTAAGGCTCCTTCAAATGCCAGACCCAGGTGGGGAAGCTGTAAGATTCAGTAAGTACATACTAAATAGGAAATCTCTGAAAAATCCTGAGGCTTGTTCAAAGGTTGGCTCCAATTTTTTCTAAAGCATATTTAATACACCACTTGTTAGATACATTGAATCAGTGTAATTAGTTTAACCCCTCTGAATCTCAGTATTCTCTTGCTAAAATGAAAACCATATTACCTGTATATCATATATGCACATATGAATTAGTACATGTGAAGTTCCTAGAACAGTGCCTGACTTACAGGAAACAGTTAATCAACGTTAATAGACATGAGTATTGTTCCTCTTATTGCTTTTACTATTATTAAATAGACCTCTGCCGTTACTTGGATCATACTACTCAGCCATCTGCAAGTAGGAACCTGCCAAATCCAAAATGGACCCCCTTACAATTTGGAGCAATTACCTTGCAGCTTTTCTTTTGAGGCTCATAATTGAAATTGCTGATGGATTCACCTGCTGAGGATATATTTATGTATGTGTGTGTGGTATGTACACATGTATGTGCCCAGGTGTGTCCAGCTCTTTGGACTGTAGCCCGCCAGGCTCCTCTGTCCATGGAATTTTCCAAGCAAGAATACTGGAGTGGGTTGCCATTTCCTTCTCCAGGGGATCTTCCCCACCCAAGGATCAAACCCATGTCTCCTGCATCTCCTGCACTGATAGGGGATCCTTTACAAGAGAGCCACCCAGGAATCATATATGTGTGATTTACTATAACCTTAGACAACCATTTCATGTGACATGTTAACAAATCAATGTATGTACATACATTATGATTTACATTATGATTCCTTTATGTGGAGAAGTAACAGGTGGAGCTGGTCCTACCCATTGAAGATGCCCTGGGGCTTTTCTGAACCCAAGCATTTGTGAGATTGTCTGTAACTATTCGAGGCCATCTATGCTCATCCCAATGACCATTTAAAGCATATCACACACTACCCCCAATCCAGAACAAAGTCCAGATTCCTCCTCCAGCTGATGGCAATCCTGTTTCTTATCACAGTGCCCCACCTCACAGATCAGAGCCAACAAGACAGGCTCTTCCGTCCCTGTCTGTTTTTATTTTGAGCAGCTGAGTAAAAACTGAGTGTGGTAAAATGGCACAGTGACAGAGAATCCGAGGGCAGCCGCAGCTGTGGGGGAGGAGAGGTTTGCATGCAGACCCCTGACGGGCTAAGTTCCCTAAGCTCCTGAACAGGCTGGAGCTGGGGGCGGGAGGAATTTCCAACCGCACCAGCAGGGAGCTTAAAGCAGGAGGACACTGGGTACAACAGCTGAAGAAACTGCGTCAGGTGTCAGGCAACCCATGCTCCAAAATTAGGTAATACTCACCCAGGGTGGTTTTCAGATGGGGTGAGAGAAGCAGAGGGGCGTCTCCTATAAAGAAACAACCTTATTTCCTGATTATGACCCCAGAACAAATCCCTCTTTGCTGGACATTTGATTTCCTGAACTCTCTCCCCCACCCTTCCCCAAACAAATGAAGCTGCGTCAGAATTAGTTCTTCCTTCAAGAAGGCACTTCAGAAATACACCCAGCAACAGGTAGGCAGACTGGCCACAGCGGCTGGCCAAGGTCAAAGCCTTGAATCCCAGGCAGCAGGGAGAGCAGAGGATGGCTCACTGACTCAGGGGAGGCCTCAGTGCTAGGCGGACCCTCAGGAATGCAGGAGCCCTGGCATGGCGGGGGCGGGAAGGAGCAGCTGGCGCCGGCGCAGTGGGTCACACCCCTGCAGCCTGCTGCAGGGGAGAAGTGGAGAACCCGGAATCCGGAGGGGTGGGTGAAAGCGGGCCTCCTCTAGAAACGGAGAGCGACTGAGTCCTTATTCAGTCCTAAAATTTCAGCATCCAAATACTAACGGGAGGGATCTGAGACAGTCCTGAATTTCTATATAGAAAGCTTTAGGGGCTGCAGTCCGACTGGGGCGGGGGTTGTTGGCGGGGGAACTTGGAGGGAGAGGGCTTGAAGCTCCATTTCCCCAGCATAAAATCACATAAAACTGAGAAAGCATCAAGTGTCCACAGGAAAGGAAGGAAGGAAGAACGAACGAGAGAAGTTGATCAAAAGTAAAATGAAGTAAAAGAGAAGTGAAGCAGAAAGAGGGGTCTTGGGATTACCCGGAAATGGCTACATCCCCCTTCCACATTCAGCAGGATTCTCCTGAACTGCCAAACCCGCAGAAACCCTCAGGGCATCGCACTCCAGGACTAGGTTCCCTACCCTGGGCTTGCAGTTAAAACGAGCCCCGAAAGATTTAAAGATGCGGAAAGGGAGTTGAAAGAGGCAGGTCTCAATCCTCAGGAGCATGGGGTGCCATTCAGCCCCGACGCGGGCAGCCTGGTCACTTACCTCCAGCTGTTCCCAGCACTCTGCGTCGCTGCAGGCAGAAAACAACTGCAGACAGAATTTCCAGGAAGCCACGCCCCCTCCTAAGGACCGGATGTAAGGTATTGACTACGAGACTAAGGGATCGACGGAAAATTCTTACACGGAATATTGGAACTTTCACTTCTCTCTGGTTCAAGTCATCAGCCCTAGAACGTTTGCTTTTTTTTCCCTTTGTCTCGTCTCAGTTAAGGAACAATCAGAGGAGAGGCAAAGAGAAGGGAATTTTTTTTTTTATGAAAACACTGTAAGGAACTACATTAACGTCAAAAATTGCATGCTTTTGTAATAGACTGAATTACCATTTCTTCATTCTTACTGTACTAAGCCCCGAACTCTATTGGCTTTATATCATTGATTTATTTTGCATTTGAGTCCTTTGTTCCAAGATTGTATCCCCCATAGGTGGGGGAAATGAGGAGCCAAGGAAAAGGCACCCACAGACCAAGTCTTCCAGTCACTTGTAGGTTTTCATTCTGACTATAAAATCAAATGTTGGGGGCTAACAGTGCAAATAACTGAGAATATTTGTGCTCATTCAGGCCTTAGGTGCGTTTTGGAATTCAAAAGCAATTTAGCAATTTAAAATTATGTTTTTAAACATTTCCCTGTACTACATACTACTATTAAAACTATGAGAATTGAAAGTATTTTTTAAAAGTGAAATCTAGATCAGCATTATTCAATAGAAAGATAATGCAGGGCCTTTCCTGGTGGTCTAGTGGTTAAGACACCACCCTTCCAGTGTTAAGGGGTGCAGGTGTGAACCCTGGTTGGGGAACAAAGATCCCACATACCACATTGCCAAAAAACTAAAAAGAAAAAAGAAGTTTCAGAAAAGGAAAGATAATACAGTCACATGAGTAATTATAATGTCCTAGAAGCCCATTTTTTAAAAGCAAACACACAAAAAAGTAGCTGAAATCAATTTAATACTGTATTTAATTTGGTATATACAAAAACATATTTTAACATATAATGATGCAAAACTCCTTATGAAGCATCTTGCTTTTTTTGTACAAATTTTTGAAATTAATAATGTATTTATATTTACACTACACCTCAAATCATACTACATTGCAAATGCTCGGTGACCACACATGGCTAAGTGGCTATAATATTGGACAGCACAGGTCTAGAATATAATTTTTTAAAAATCAAAGTTGATTGTCAGATAATTGCCCCCTTTTAAAGAAGGGAACTATTAATACGAAAGTGGCAGAAACAGCACCAAATCACGAGTCAAGTACATTTTGTTTCAGTGCCAGCTCTAACACAGGGTACCATCTGATCTATCAGAGAGGCTCTCTGAGCTTATGTTTTAATCTGTAAAAAACAATAATAACTACTTCTAAGAATTGCCATACAAATTAAATAAGACATTTTGTGCATTGTCCATTGTGTGTAAAAATATTTCTAGTATTAAAATTCCTATTTTAGAGGCCGATGATGTCAGACTAATTCACACATTAGACACTTTGTGACTTGACTAAGCATAAGTGGACACCACACATCTGAGTCTATGAGAGGCATCCACAGGCTCTTCTCTCCACTCCTGAGGCTCAGTAGCCTGCAAACATCAGCACCTCTAGCTTACTGGAAAATCAGGAGTCAATTTAGAACCCATTTGTTTTAATTCCTATACAACACGAACACTGTGACTGTGAAACTCACCTTCCCCCTCTGAAACTAGCTGAGTATCTTTTCTTTCCCTATTCTCATCACTTTAAGAGGAAAGATGTCAGTTATTCCTTTTCATCTTTACAATAAGAAGAAGCAGGTTTAAATGAATGTGACTTCTGTTCTCAGTTCAAGTATTTTATGCTGAGAAAGATAAAAGCAAGTGTCCTTCAAGGGATTCTGATCTTTGGGGTTTAGTGGCCTAAATATTTGTAAGAATATATCCTATAATATTCTTTTTACAAGTGGAAACCTGTGTAATATCATATTTCCAGAACAGTGCAATTAATATACCCTAATATCAGATACATATTTAGAACACAATGATGAAGAAACAGAATGTGTAAAGGAAAGCATGTAATATTCTCTTAAGAAGTGTTTTAAAGTATAGTGGTAGATTTCCAGTCATATTTTTAATTAAGACATGGATAAAGTTTTAATTTAAAAAATATAAGAATAATTCAAATATTCCACAAATTTATTCCTACCCCAAAATTATATAACTACTCTTCCTCCCTTAAAAATTTTTGACATGTAGTTGATTTGCAATGCTGTATCAGTTTCAAGTGTACAGTAAAGTTATTAAGTTATACATATGTCTGTATATATATGTATTCTTTTTCAGATTCTTTTCCTTTATAAATTATTACAAGATATTGAGTATTGAACATAGTTCCCTGTGTTATATTGTAGGTCCTTGTTGTTTATCTATTTTTATATGTAGTATTGGGTAGCTGTTAATCCCAAAATTATAATTTATCCCTCCCTCCCTTTTCAAACCTTTAGTAACCATAAATTTGTTTTCTATGCCTATTTCTCTTTTGTAAATAAGTTCATTTGTGCAGTTTTTTTAGATTTCACATATAACTGATATCCTATTTGTCTTTTTCTATCTGACTTACTTCCCTTAGTATAATTATCTCTAGGACCATCTATGTTGCTGCAAATGGTATTTTTCATTCTTTTTCAATGAATGAGCAATATTCCATTGTATATATTATATATACCACATCTTCTTCATATATTCATCTGACAATGGAAATTTAAGTTGCTTCCATGTCTTTTTGTTGTTGTTGTTTAGTCACTAAATCATGTCCAACTCTTTTGTGACCCCATGGACTGTAGCCTGCCAGGCTCCTCTATCCATGGGATTTCCCAGGCAGGAATTCTAGAATGGGTTGTCATTTCTGCTTCCAGGGGGTCTTCCTGACCCAGGAATCAAACTCACATCTCCTACTTGGCAGTCGAAATTACCAATGAGCCACATCTTGGCTATTTTTAATAGTACTGCTATGAGCATGAGGGTGCATGAATCTTTTCAAATTAGTTTTTGTCTTTTCTGAATATATGTCCAGGAGTGGAAAAAATTTGGTCATATAACTTTGAGTGACAAATGATGGAATCTTTTAAGTTTATTTATTAAGTATTTTGGGGAGTTCTCTCACATTCCAGTGATTAGGACTCAGGGCTTTTACTGCTATGACTTTTGGTTTCAATCCCTGGTTGAGGAACTGAGATCCCACAAGTCACAGAACATGGGCGTAACAAGTACTGAGGGTTTCTACTGCAGATGAGCACATGGAAAGATGACGCAGCATCAGTCCCTTCACAACCCTGCAGTCTAGTGAGGAGCGGACGGGCCAACACGTGCCTCATCCTGACCAACTGCTGAATGAATGAAGCACCGTATTCAGTGCTCTCCTTGGCTTAGAAGCGTCACTCCTCATATATCAAACCCTTCCCTGAGGAGACCAGCAGTCATTATAAAAAGCAGTAGGAACTGGTTGAGTTTCAGAGATGAGGCAGAACACTGCTGTCTATAGCGATAATAGCAGTCTTTAGGGAAGGGTAGATTTTAAACTGTCTTCAGAAGTAGGGAGAATTCACTTAGGCTGAAGGACACAAAGGGCTATTCAGATGTAAGATAAGCTAATCACCACCAGATACCTAATTCAATCAGAATACTTTGTTTTTCTCCAGCTTAGAGATCCATGGCCTGAAAAAGAGGTAAGATACACTACTTTATACAAGAAGTTTTTCATTTCCTAGAAAAATCACAAAATGAGATTAGGTGTGTCCCCCAGATTTACTGATGTGTAACTGACAAATAAATATTGTGTATGCTTAAAGTGTAAGCTTCCCAGGTGGCCCTAGTTTAAAAGTATCCACATACCAATGCAGGAGATGCAAGAGTCAAGGGTTCAATCTACAGTTTGGGAAGATCCCCTGGAGAAGGAAATGGTAACCCACTTCAGTATTCTTGTCTGGAAAATTCCATGGACAGAGGAGCCTGGTGGGCTATGGTCCATGGAATCTCAGAAAGTCAGACACGACCAGGCAATTGAGTACACACACACATACATACACACTTACACTATAAAAACTGATGATTTTATATATTTTGAGATGATTATCACATTAATACATCAACCACCTTATATGGTGACTGTTTTAAAAAATTTTCAGTTATAAGATAAATTCCTGGAATCTGATGTACAGCATGTGAATCTTATTCCTAATACTATTCTGTATACTTGAATTTGGCTAAGAGATCAGCTCTTAATGAAAGGAAATGAGTCCTCAAAGATATGGTTTATGGTACTAGAAGAGTAGATACTTGATACAGTGTTCTTGCTTATCCTTAAAATAAAATATTACAGATAAACACCTGTTCTCCTTATATATGTTCTAGCAAAATTATTGCATAAGGTCTACTGGAGTCAATATTTTATTTTTTATTTTTATTTAAAAAAATTTTTAGAGTTAAGTATTTTAAACTGAAAGTTTCAAGCATACCCAAGACATATATGAGCCCTCTACCAGTCCACAAATCACGTATATTGTGAATAATGTTTAGTAAAATAAACCTCAGATCAGACTATTATGATCCTGTGAGTGTGTGTGTATATATGTGTCACTGTCTCACCATGCAAGTGGCTTGTTTGGAACTAAAAATTATTTGTAATTTGCTGCAAAATTATCTTGAGGGGTGATACCAGATTGCAAAAAACAATAAATGTAACTCAAAGGCAAGGAGAAGTGTTCAAACTATCTCATATTCTTTTTGTAATGTGGATAAGTCAAAGTTAAATGAGCTAGAGCAACATCTTCACAGTTATGCCAGGCATCCCTCCCAATGTGGAAGGAGATAATCTAGGTGACTTGCTCTGTGTTCTAGCTTATGTTTGTTGAATTAAAGGTGAGCTGAGTCCCTGTACATAATCATTAATGTGTTATTTGACTCAGAATAATTATTTCAAATATATCAAATCCTTCTCTGTGGGGCAAAGCAAATCATTGATCTTATTCTCATACAGATAATTACATAATTTATTTTGGAAATAAATAAATAAATTTCCATCACAGTTGGAAATTCTTCTGGAGGAGGGCATGGCAATGCACTCCAGTATTCTTGCCTGGAGAATCTCCATGGACAGAGGAGCCTAGTGGGCTACAGTCCATGGGGTTGCAAAGAGTCAGACACGACTGAGCGACTAAGCACATATTCCACCACTGGCATGGTGCAGTCATCCAAAAAAATACTAAGGTACACATGTACCTCTAGGAGATACTTTTCTTTAATCCTTAGACAGAAAATAATATAGGACTTGGGTTACTAGGATTACGTGAAATAACACGTGAAAATCAGCTCGTCTGCTGCTTTGGGGATATCAATATAGAAGATTTTATTGACTTTATACCTGTCACTCTCCTTTGCTTCCTTGGGGAAAATTTCTGAAGTGGAATAAAACAGAGATCAAGAAGTTACACAGAGAGACAAGCATTAAGAGTAAACACAGAGAAGGACTTGGATGCCATCTCTCTTCTTCCTCTTTTCCTTTATCCAAAAGCCATGGTTTAGGTGCTGTCTCAAGATAGAGGAAAGAAGAATATTTAAAGTCATGTGAGCTAGTGAAAAGCCTGGACACTAGAGAGATGATTTTTGTTTTTTCATCTTGTTTTTCAACTTTTTAGCTCTTTTTAAGCTATGACTTTCTGAAGCTTTCTGTTGGGCATTCAGGTTTGGAAAGAACCGCTGCTCCCTCCAAACCCCGCTCTCACTGTCTAAGTACAAGCCACCGGGGAAAGTCCCCGCTCCACCACCACGCACAGTGCCTGGCAGCCCCCGTGGGCACGCTGGGCTTGCTGCTGCTCCTCCAGACACGGCTGCTTTAGCCTGAAGGGAGCCCTGGTCGGTGGAGTGGAGGCGTGTTCTTACCCTTGGTCTGCATGACTGTTATGCTTTGCTGGTGTTTATCCAACAAATGGTAACGTGAAGCAACATCTTGTAGAGATTTCTACCAAAATCAAATGTGGGTTTTTATATCCCTCAGATACTATGAAAATGAAAAAAAGGAAAATGATCCAGAGTCCAATCTCAGTGAGAGCTTCACACTGTCCTCAGGTTTTACCTCTCGGAGGGAAGATAAAGCCAAAGTGGCTCCCTCTAACCCCAATTGTCTGATTATGCAAATCTGGGGTTGGAAAATGAAATTTTTAATTTCAGTAGCATTCCAATTCAGTTCAGTCACTCAGTCGTGTCCGACTCTTTGAGACACCATGGACCGCAGCATGCCAGGCCTCCCTGTCCATCACCAACTCCCGAAGTTTACCCAAACTCATGTCCATTGAGTCGGTGATGCTATCCAACCATCCCAGCATTCCAGAGAGGTACATAATCAAGAAATCCTGGGCTAGAATGTAGCGAAATGCCACTGCCCAGTTCTGCAGATCAGAATCTGTCCTGAATGTCAAAGTCCACACCTCAGAAAGACATCTGATGAAGAAGGGGATGGGGAAGCCAAATGACATGAAAAGTGTCTGAGTAGAAGTACAGACATAGGGGGGAGGAGCCAAGATGGCGGAGGAATAGGACGGAGAGACCACTTTCTCTCCTACAAATTCATCAAAAGAACATTTGAATGCTGAGCAAATTTCACAAAAGAACTTCTGATCGCTAGCAGAGGACATCAGGAGCCCAGAAAAGCAGCCCATTGTCTTCGAAGGGAGGTAGGACAAAATATAAACGACAATAAGGGAGTCGAAAGAGCTACGGACGGAGACCCGTCCCGGGAAGGGAGTCTTAATAGAGGAAGTTTCCAATCACCAGGAAACCCTCTCACTGGCGGGACTGGGGGAAGTTTTCGGCACTGTAACTGGGAGGAAAAATTAAACAAGGCCCACAGATTACGTGCCTAAAAGCAACTCCCAGCAGAAAAGTACCCCAGACGCCCGTACCCGCCAGCAACAAGCGGGGCGGAACGGAGAGGAGCGGGCGGCATTGCTTGGGGTGAGGTCCGGCCCGAAGACCCTGAGAGCAATCGGAGGGAGCTTTTTTAAACTGTGGGATAGCAAGGGACAAAATTAACCGGCCCGAACACACTGCCGGCGGTTCGCAAAACAAAGGGACTGAGAATCTCCAGAGAAGAGCCGGCCCATCCCCGCTGGAGGTAGGAGGCAGGGGGGAGGGGAAAAGGGCAAACTCAGCCCCTGAGAAGCCACCCCCTCCCACACTGCAAACAGGCCCCCGGTTCCTATCTAAAGACTTCCTGAGACCCGACTGGCGGCGCGCTGGGGCCGCGGAGGGAAAAAGCGCGCCGTACCCGGGGAGAGAGGGCGCCCAAACCTCTGGCTGCCTGGGCCGCTCGCCGCGGAGGGAAAAGGCGCGCCGCACCTAGGGAGAATACGCCCAAGCCTCTGGCTGCCTGGGCCGCTCGCCGCGGAGGGAAAAGGCGCGCCGCACCTAGGGAGAATACGCCCAAGCCTCTGGCTGCCTGGGCCGCTCGCCGCGGAGGGATAAGGCGTACTGCACCCGGGAGAGTGCGCCCAAGCCTCTGGCTGCCTGAACCGCTCAGGCCGGGGAAGGCACAAAACGCAGGAGCAACCGAATCTGCGCTTTTGTGGAGTACCCGAAAACTGGAACCGCACTCAACGCAGGGCCCGCTCCATATAGGAGCGGCCGGGAGCCTGAGCAGTGTAGACGGCGAAAGCACAGACACCCGTGAGCGGGGCAAACCCAGTGTGGCCGGAACACGGTGAGCGCTATCCACACAGAGCGGTATCTGTCTGCAGCGCCCCGCCATCCCTGTAGCAGGACTGAACTAAACTAGAGAACCTAAATAAGAGATCACCTCCGCCCGCCTGTGTCAGGGCGGAAATTAGACACCAAAGAGACAGCAAACAGAAGCCAAATAAACAAAGGGAACCGCTTCAGAAAGGACCGGTGCAACAGATTAAAATCCCTGAAGGTAACACCGGCTACACGGGAAGGGGCCTACAGATATCGAGAAGTGTAAGCTGGAAAGAGGAGCTATCTGAAATTGAACTGAACCTACGCTGACCGCAACAACCTCAGAGAAATTCCTAGATATATATGTACATTTTTTTTTTAATTTAAAAAAAAAAATTTTTTTTTTTTTTTTCTTTCCTTTTTTTTTTTTTTTAAATTTTTAAATTTTTTAATTTTTTCTCTTTCATTTTCTTTTATAATTCCCTATTACTCCCCCATTACTCCTCAACTTTCATTTTCATATATTTTTACGATTTTTTTATTTGGGGGAAAAAAAAAATTTTTTTTTTTTTCTTTTTCTTGTTTTTCTCTCCTATTTCCTTTTAGAGTCCTCTAATACTCCTCTATTATTCCTTAACTTTCATTTTCATTTCACTATAGCCACAAAAAAAAAAAAAAAAAACTTTGTGATTCTCCCTCAGAACACCTCTACTTCCTCCATTCCCCTTCTCTTCCCAATCCAACTCTGTGAATCTTTGTGGGTGTCTGGGCCACAGAGAACACTTTGGGAACAGATAACTGCGTAGATCTGTCTCTCTCCTCTTGAGTCCCCTTTTTCTCCTCCTGCTCACCTCTATCTCCTTCCTCCCTCTCCTATTCTTCATGTAACTCTGTGAACCTCTCTGGTTGTCTCTCACGGTGGAGAATCTTTTCACCATTAACCTAGAAGTTTTATTATCAGTACTGTATAGTTGGAGAAGCCTTGAGACTATTAGAAGAATAAAACTGAAATCCAGAGACAGGAGAATTGAGCCCAAATCCTGAGAAAACCAGAAAACTCCTGACCACACGGAACATTAAGGAATAAGAGACCATCCAAAAGCTTCCATACCTACACCAAAACCAACCACCACCCAAGAGCCAATAAGCTCCAGTACAAGACATACCACGCAAATTCTTTAGCAACGCAGGAACATAGACCTGAGTGTCAACATACAGGCTCTCCAAAGTCACACCTAACACAGAGACCCATCGCAAAGCTCATTACTGGACACTCCATTGCACTCCAGAGAGAAGAAATCCAATTCCACGCACCAGAACGCTGACACAAGCTTCCCTAACCAGGAAACCTTGACAAACCAATCGTCCAACCCCACCCACTGGGTGAAACCTCCACAATAAAAAGGAACCTCAAACCACAAGAATACAGAAAGCCCACTCCAGACACAGCAATCTAAACATGATGAAAAGGCAGAGAAATACCCAACAGCTAAAGGAACATGAAAAAAGCCCACCAAGTCAAACAAAAGAGGAGGAAATAGGGAATCTACCTGAAAAAGAATTTAGAATAATGATAATAAAAATGATCCAAAATCTTGAAAACAAAATGGAGTTACAAATAAATAGCCTGGAGACAAAGATTGAGAAGATGCAAGAAATGTTTAACAAGGACCTAGAAGAAATAAAAAAAAATCAATTAAAAATTAATAATGAAATAAATGAGATCAAAAACACTCTGGAGGGAACCATGAGTAGAATAACAGAGACAGAAGATAGGATAAGTGACTTAGAAGATAAAATGGTGGAAATAAATGAAGCAGAGAGGAAAAAAGAAAAAAGAATAAAAAAAAATGAGGACAACCTCAGGGACCTCTGGGACTATGTGAAACGCCCCAACATTCGAATCATAGGAGTCCCAGAAGAAGAAGACAAAAAGAAAGGCCATGAGAAGATACTCGAGGAGATAATTGCTGAAAACTTCCCTAAAATGGGGAAGGAAATAGCCAACCAAGTTCAAGAAACCCAGAGAGTCCCAAACAGGATAAACCCAAGGCGAAACACCCCAAGACACATATTAATCAAATTAACAAAGATCAAACACAAAGAACAAATATTAAAAGCAGCAAGGGAGAAACAACAAATAACACACAAAGGGATTCCCATAAGGATAACAGCTGATCTATCAATAGAAACCCTTCAGGCCAGAAGGGAATGGCAGGACATACTTAAAGTAATGAAAGAGAATAACCTACAACCTAGATTACTCTACCCAGCAAGGATCTCATTCAGATATGAAGGAGAACTCAAAAGCCTTACAGACAAGCAAAAGCTGAGAGAATTCACCACCACCAAACCAGCTCTTCAACAAATACTAAAGGATCTTCTCTAGACAGGAAACGCAGAAAGGTGGTATAAAAGTGAACCCCAAACAACAAAATAAATGGCAACGGGACCATACCTATCAATAATTACCTTAAATGTAAATGGGTTGAATGCCCCAACCAAAAGACAAAGGCTGGCTGAATGGATACAAAAGCAAGACCCCTATATATGCTGTCTACAAGAGACCCACCTCAAAGCAAGGGACACATACAGACTAAAAGTGAAGGGCTGGAAAAAAATATTCCACGCAAACGGAGACCAAAAGAAAGCAGGAGTCGCAATACTCATATCAGATAAAATAGACTTTCAAATTAAGTCTGTGAAAAGAGACAAAGATGGACACTACATAATGATCAAAGGATCAATCCAAGAAGAAGATATAACAATTATAAATATATATGCACCCAACATAGGAGCACCGCAATATGTAAGGCAAACGCTAACGAGTATGAAAGAGGAAATTAATAGTAACACAATAATAGTAGGAGACTTTAATACCCCACTCACAACTATGGATAGATCAACTAAACAGAAAATGAACAAGGAAACACAAACTTTAACGGACACAATGGACCAGCTAGACCTAATTGACATCTATAGGACGTTTCACCCCAAAACAATCAACTTCACCTTTTTCTCAAGTGCACACGGAACCTTCTCCAGAATAGGTCACATCCTGGGCCATAAATCTAGTCTTGGTAAATTCAAAAAGATTGAAATCATTCCAGTCATCTTTTCTGACCACAGTGCAGTAAGATTAGATCTCAATTACAGGAAAAAAATTATTAAAAATTCAAACATATGGAGGCTAAACAACACGCTTCTGAATAACCAACAAATCGTAGAAGAAATCAAAAAAGAAATCAAAATATGCATAGAAATGAATGAAAATGATAACACAACAACCCAAAACCTATGGGACACTGTAAAAGCAGTGCTAAGGGGAAGATTCATAGCATTACAGGCCTACCTCAAGAAACAAGAAAAAAGTCAAATAAATAACCTAACTCTACACCTAAAGCAACTAGAGGAAGAAGAAATGAAGAACCCCAGGGTTAGTAGAAGGAAAGAAATCTTAAAAATTAGGGCAGAAATAAATGCAAAAGAAACTAAAGAGACCATAGCAAAAATTAACAAAGCTAAAAGCTGGTTTTTTGAAAAAATTAACAAAATTGACAAACCATTAGCAAGACTCATTAAGAAACAAAGGGAGAAGAACCAAATTAACAAAATTAGAAATGAAAATGGAGAGATCACAACAGACAACACTGAAATACAAAGGATCATAAGAGACTACTACCAGCAGCTCTATGCCAATAAAATGGACAACTTGGAAGAAATGGACAAGTTCTTAGAGAAGTATAACTTTCCAAAACTGAACCAGGAAGAAATAGAAGATCTTAACAAAATGATCACAAGCAAGGAAATCGAAACTGTAATCAGAAATCTTCCAGCAAACAAAAGCCCAGGACCAGATGGCTTCACAGCTGAATTCTACCAAAAATTTAGAGAAGAGCTAACACCTATCTTACTCAAACTCTTCCAGAAAATTGCAGAAGAAGGTAGACTTCCAAACTCATTCTATGAGGCCACCATCACCCTAATTCCAAAACCAGACAAAGATGCCACAAAAAAAGAAAACTACAGGCCAATATCACTGATGAACATAGATGCAAAAATCCTTAACAAAATTCTAGCAAACAGAATCCAACAACATATTAAAAAAATCATTCATCATGACCAAGTGGGCTTTATCCCAGGAATGCAAGGATTCTTTAATATCCGCAAATCAATCAATGTAATACACCACATTAACAAATTGAAAGATAAAAACCATATGATTATCTCAATAGATGCAGAAAAAGCCTTTGACAAAATTCAACATCCATTTATGATTAAAACTCTCCAGAAAGCAGGAATAGAAGGAACATACCTCAACATAATAAAAGCTATATATGACAAACCCACAGCAAGCATCACCCTCAATGGTGAAAAATTGAAAGCATTTCCCCTGAAATCAGGAACAAGACAAGGGTGCCCACTCTCACCACTACTATTCAACATAGTTTTGGAAGTGTTGGCCACAGCAATCAGGGCAGAAAAAGAAGTAAAAGGAATCCAGATAGGAAAAGAAGAAGTGAAACTCTCGCTGTTTGCAGATGACATGATCCTCTACATAGAAAACCCTAAAGACTCTACCAGAAAATTACTAGAGCTAATCAACGAATACAGTCAAGTTGCAGGATATAAAATTAACACACAGAAATCTCTTGCATTCCTATACACTAACAATGAGAAAACAGAAAGAGAAATTAAGGAAACAATACCATTCACCATCGCAACAAAAAGAATAAAATACTTAGGAATATATCTACCTAAAGAAACAAAAGACCTATACATAGAAAACTATAAAACACTGATGAAAGAAATCAAAGAGGACACAAGCAGATGGAGAAATATACCATGTTCATGGATTGGAAGAATCAATATTGTCAAAATGGCTATACTACCCAAAGTAATCTATAGATTCAATGCAATCCCTATCAAACTACCAACAGTATTTTTCACAGAACTAGAACAAATAATTTCACAATTTGTATGGAAATACAAAAAACCTCGAATAGCCAAAGTAATCCTGAGAAAGAAGAATGGAACTGGAGGAATCAATCTGCCTGACTTCAGACTCTACTACAAAGCCACAGTCATCAAGACAGTATGGTACTGGCACAAAGACAGAAATATAGATCAATGGAACAGAATAGAAAGCCCAGAGATAAGTCCACGAACCTATGGTCACCTTATCTTCGACAAAGGAGGCAAGGATATACAATGGAAAAAAGATAACCTCTTTAACAAGTGGTGCTGGGAAAACTGGTCAACCACCTGTAAAAGAATGAAACTAGAACACTTGCTAACACCATACACAAAAATAAACTCAAAATGGATTAAAGATCTAAATGTAAGACCAGAAACTATAAGACTCCTAGAGGAGAACATAGGCAAAACACTCTCCGACATAAATCACAGCAGGATCCTCTATGACCCACATCCCAGAATTTCAGAAATAAACAGCAAAAATAAACAAATGGGACCTAATGAAACTTAAAAGCTTTTGCACAACAAAGGAAACTATAAGCAAGGTGAAAAGACAGCCCTCAGATTGGGAGAAAATAATAGCAAATGAAGCAACAGACAAAGGATTAATCTCAAAAATATACAAGCAACTCCTCCAGCTCAACTCCAGAAAAATAAATGACCCAATCAAAAAATGGGCCAAAGAACTCAACAGACATTTCTCCAAGGAAGACATACAGATGGCTAACAAACACATGAAAAGATGCTCAACATCACTCATTATTAGAGAAATGCAAATCAAAACCACAATGAGGTACCATTACACGCCAGTCAGGATGGCTGCTATCCAAAAGTCTACAAGCAATAAATGCTAGAGAGGCTGTGGAGAAAAGGGAACCCTCTTACACTGTTGGTGGGAATGCAAATTAGTACAGCCACTATGGAAAACAGTGTGGAGATTTCTTAAAAAGCTGGAAATAGAACTGCCATATGACCCCAGCAATCCCACTTCTGGGCATACACACCAAGGAAACCAGATCTGAAAGAGACACGTGCACCCCAATGTTCATTGCAGCACTGTTTATAATAGCCAGGACATGGAAGCAACCCAGATGCCCATCAGCAGACGAATGGATGAGGAAGCTGTGGTACATATACACCATGGAATACTACTCAGCCATTAAAAAGAATTCATTTGAATCAGTTCTAATGAGATGGATGAAACTGGAGCCCATTATACAGAGCGAAGTAAGCCAGAAACATAAAGACCATTACAGTATACTAACACATATATATGGACTTTAGAAAGATGGTAACGATAACCCTATATGCAAAACAGAAAAAGAGACTCAGATGTATGGAACAGACTTGTGGACTCTGGGAGAAGGAGAGGGTGGGATGTTTCAGGAGAACAGCATTGAAACATGTATATTATCTAGGGTGAAACGGATAACCAGCTCAGGTTGGGTACATGAGACAAGTGCTCGGGCCTGGTGCACTGGGAAGACCCAGAAGGATCGGGTGGAGAGGGAGGTGGGAGGGGGGACTGGGATGGGGAATACATGTAAATCCATGGCTAATTCATATCAATGTATAACAAAAACTACTGTAATGATGTAAAGTAATTAGCCTCCAACTAATAAAAATTAAAAAAAAAAAAAGAAGTACAGACATAGATCATAGACATGCTGTATAGAGACTCCCCACCCGTAAACACTGCAATCATCACCTTCGCTAATTTCCAACAGGCAGAGGGGATCTTCTGCATATATATGTGAGCCCCAGGGTTCGGGTTGACCCTCTATTCCTTTCTCTTCAGGAAGATACCAGGAAGAGCTATTTCAGCTACAAGGATCATGATAAAGAGCTATGTATTCAGTTGCCTAGAATACATATCCCACAGGCAGGAATCAGACCATCCAGGTCTCAGGTAGTGAGGACTGTTAGCCTATGGTCTCTCACTCCTAAGCTGAAGGGTATTCCAAGTAGAGTAGAGGAAGGTAGCTATCATACTTTCATTTAGAAGTAAAGGAAAATAAGTATCCATGAGAGAGACCCAGAAACAACACAGTCCGAGACTTGTCCATGGTACCCCAACCTGGGGGACAGAGTCTTAGAGGATACTCTTGTCTTAAAATTGTTTGGCTCAGAGAGGCACTTAATCAAGCTGATAAGTGACACAGACACTGCTTTAGATGAATAATTATTCCATTTTTCTTTTTGGTCTCCAGTGTTCCTGGTGTTTAGGAAAAGATTCTGTTTTTTGAGGGGAAGTGGGAGGGGAGCTCAGCTCCAGGGAGGTGGGGGCGAGGGACACAGAGATTGGCAGAGAAGGGAGGCCCAGGTGGACTGGGCACTGAACTTCCTGTCCTGCTGAGAACCTGCATTCATTTCTGCCCTCAGGTGTGTGAGAGGAGCTGGTTTCTTTCTTTTTTAAAAATAATTCATTTACTTTATTTATGGCTGTGCTGGGTCTTTGTTGCTGCATGCAGGCTTCTCTCTAGCTGCGGTGAGCGGGGGCTACTCATCGTTGCAGTGGACAAGCTTCTCAATAAAATGGCTTCTCTTGTTTCAGAGCAAGGGCTCTGGGTGCACGGGCTTCGGTGATTGCGCTACACTGGCTCAGTAGTTGCAGCTCACAGGCTCTCAAGGGCAGCCTCAGTAGTTGGCTCACAGGCTTAGTTGCTCCTCAGCATATGGGATCTTCCCAGATCAGGGATCAAATCCATGACCCCTGCATCAGCAGGTGGATTCTTAATCACTGTACCACCAGGTGAGTCCCAGGAAAAGCTTTAATTGTCCCAGATGGGACTATGTTCATTATCTACTAGTGAATCTTGCAATCATGAATGCTACAATACTATAGTTCCTACTTTCCAAGATACGTTCAAGTGGGAAACATTTGTACATGTGAACACAGTCCCAAATAGATTTCAATGGTGAAGTCAAAATTAACATTAAGAACTGTCTAGTGTGGAAATAAATGAGACATAAGCCAAGAGTGAACCCAAACATAAACCATGGATTTGGACAATAATAATACGTCATTGTAGGTTTATAAATGTAACAAATGTACCTCTTTGGTGGGGATGATGAGAACAAAGAAGACTGTCCCTGTGTGGGATGTACAGTGAGTATATGAAAAATCTCTGCATCTTCTACTTAGCTTTGCTGGAAAAACATAACTGCTTTTTAAAATATTATTTTCTTAAACTTGTTTAAATAGGAAAAATTATATGAGATATAGCAAACTCTGTGCACAGGTAAACATGGGTCTCCTTAAATCCTGGCATATTAAAGAAGTTTTAACTGATTTAAGAAATTTGAGGGATAAAAATTAATTGGAAAGGAAATAATTGAGGTAAAAACTTGACTCCTGTTTTCCCTAACTACATATATCATTTCTTCTCTGACCTGTGTCTCACTAATCCTTCACCTATCTTCAAAACAACCCAAATTATGAGAGGGCATTCTCTTTTGTGATGCTAGCTAGCTGACATCTCACATAGTGATCCAATTACCTTCTTCATTTCATTGATCCCTATCTAATGTTCATCAGTCCTGGAACATATAATGGTAATGTCTTCCATCATACATGTCTAACCTCTTTCAGGACCTCTAGTTGCTCCTATAGCTGATAATGTTCTCTGTGTGTAACATCATATCTCCTTCTGTATCTGGTTCCTCTTTCAGGGCCTCTAGGCCACCCGGTGATTCCACTGTAGTAGGTCTCGGAGTCAAGGGTCAGACCAAGCTGATTCCATGGCAGTTGGCAGCCGTGAAAACAGACTAGCCCAAATGCAGGAGTGGGAAACAGTAGGATTTCTCTTCTCTGTTCCATAGACTATTTCAGCTTCTGCCACTGCCATTGCATCAGCAGTCACTAAAAGATTTTGCCCTATTTCTTGTGACTAATCCTATCTGAGAAGAAGCATGTGAGATATTGGTGATGGTCTCCACTTGAAAACCCCAATCACAATGGTGCATATACTGGTCAGGAAGGTCGAGGCCACCAACATGTTCTTCTCCTCCTGGGTCTTAGTATTCTTGGTGGTAGGACTCATCATAGAAGAATGAGCTGAACTGAAGTTGGGACCCCAAAAACCTATGATAAGCCACAATCCATGGATATGTTTTACTTCCCTGTGGCCATCCAGTCAGAGCTATTATATGGAAAGAGATAGGTAGAGAATGAGGGTTCATCCTTCCTTGACTTCCATTCATCTCACCAGTATCCTCTAGTGCAACCACCTGTGGTTGCAGTGTGCCCACTTCCATAATCAACACAGTCAAGGCCTACCCCAAAAGCTCAGTATTAGCATGTTTTGGAGAAAAGTTTAGAAACTCACAGACTTAACTGATGAATCTCTGAGAAACCCTGATAGTAACAACAGGGTATCTAGCACATCTAGAATGTGAGGATATAAAAGAAAGGTGACTGGCAGCAAAGAAAACATGTTACATTGCCATTAGAAGAAGACAAGAGTGTTAAGCAAGAAATGCATTTTGAAAAAATAGAAGAGAAAGAAGTTTACAGAGATACAAAGATAGAGAAGAGTTGCTTTTGGTTCCATCTCCCATTTAGCTTAAGACCCCTGCCTCTTTCTTTCCCTACCTCTGCTCTTTATTACTTAATCAAATGTTTCACCTCATTCATGTTTACCTAGAGATTTGTGTGCCCCAAGTAGAAATGAGCCAGAAGAAATATCTGTCCTCCTCTCAATACAGCTTCTTCTTTTCAACAGATGGCCTGGAAGTGGTCAGGAACATTCTGATTGTGGTGTTCGGCCTTTCTTTCATGCATAGCTTGCTCCTGGGTTTTGAATTCACCTATACGATTCCTCAAACCAAATATACTCTCATTATGACTGCCTGCTTCGCTTTCCTCACAGGTAACTTCCTGTCTTCCCTAATATAGGATTAGAGGCATACTGGTTTGTAGGTCCAGGCTGTGGTCTCTGACTAACTCAGCCTTCCCAGTTCTTTGGCTTAGATACACAGCTGCCAAATTGGATCCACCACTCAAGTGGCATGGGCCTTTGGACAAGGTGCAGTTGTGCATGCTAGGGGTTTGGAAGTCAAGCACATCTCAGGTTAAGACAAGTACGAGAGCCAGGGTCTGTCAGAAGGAATTTTTCTTTCTCCTTTTGTCCGGACATCAGGCATCCTTCTGCTCAGTGCACTCCTCCTGTATCACCACATGCTAACTCAAGGTGAATCCGTGTATTTTTCGAGTTACAAGGTCTCCTGGATCAGTTTCACTGCGTACTTAAACATTTTATTGTTATTCACCTCTGGTGAGTGTCTTCAGGGCCCTTGATGGGTGCTAAGAACCAATCCATCTTTGAAAGGTGGGAGAGTGAGAGGATGGGAAAGAAAATAGAGGGAAATTTTACCAACCTTTGCATTTTACAGCCTGAGCTACCAGGGAAGTCTCCCAACCTTTGCATTTTAAAGGGCCAGTGGGGGAGTTAGACTCACTCTGAGGATGGTTCCTGCAAGGATGTGGGCTGAGTGAGATGTTCAATATGCTTGCCTCCAAGGGAACCCTTCCTTTCCACCTTTTCTTTCATACCTGCCCCATTCAGAGTGCAGATAACTGCTAACTTTAAGACTAAAAAGAGTGACTGATAGGGAATGTTCACTCATGTGGAGGCAGTGGCCCTGGGGGCATATTGGCATGCCAGGACAGCCTGAGGGCAGACAGAATCAGTGTCTAATGCACAGTGACCACCTACAAACACCAGGGACTCTTCTAAGAAGTCTTTAAAGTTTCCCTTGGAATTAAACTTCCTAACTCAGAAGCATGGCCTCTGTTGGAAAGAATTCTCAACTGTGTTGAGTTGAGCACTGCCTGTGTGTGCTCAGGCACTCAGTCATGTCCAGCTCTTCCAAGACCCCATGGACTGCCAGTTTCCTCTGGCCATGAGATTTTCAGGCAAGAGTACTGGAGTGGGTTGCCATTTCCTTTTCCAGGGAAGCTTCCCGATTAAGGGATTGAACCCGGGTATCCCGCATTGTAGGCAGATGCTTTTACTGTCTGAGCCACCAGCACTCTCCTGCTCAAGCATCCCCCTCCTGAATGGCTTGGGCCAGTTCAAAGGGAACCATTAGGCTTTAGGTCTGGGCCTCATGGATCACAGGGAGGGAAGTGTTTCTGTGACTTTTCTATTGTTCCTTCATCACCCTCCCCTGGCTTCTCTTTTTCCCAGGATTCCTCTCTCTCTTACAGTACAAGCAGTCCACCAATGGTTCTGGCAGCCTGATCACCATCCGCAAATCTGCCAGAGAAAGTCAAGTTATGGAACAACATGTAGTTTCTATCAAAGTTGTCTCATTACCAGCAGGTACTGCAATGCCTCGTAGTATTGTCCGGGTACACTCTGCCCACGTGAAAGAAGATTCTCCAAAAAGACCACACGTCCAGGCACGTCGTGTAACCTGGGCTCTATGATTTGACAATTTATCTTTCAGTATATGTTCATCTTAATGGCAACAGCTTGTGCATATGTGGTGTGTGAAGGTCCAGCTGTATGGTCTGGTTTGGAATTATGTAAATGACTATAACTGGATTGGGGTTTATAAGAAGATCCAGAAGAAACTTTAAAAAAATTGTTTTACCCTGACCAGCTTTTATTTGTTCTCACCATTTAATAGCATCTGTTACTAATATAATAAATGTCATCATATAACTGACATTTGTTGTATTATTAACTTTATATATCACAATGATTTGGAATAATGTATATTACCTTTAGTCTCATTGATTTTATTGTAAAATATTTAAACCCTTCAGAAAAAACACAAAACAACATGATAAATACCTGTGTATACATCACCCAACTTTCACATTATAGACATAACTGATATGCCCCTAATTGTTTTTCTAATCTTAATTCCCTCATTTGTTTCACTGTAAAACACCTTTAATGATGCATTGTTGATAATTTTACATTCATGTCATCTTTCCTACAACTTTATGCATCTATAAAAATTGTAGAGAGTAGCTATCCAAGCATTCAAAGATCATTAAATATTGTACTGTACAGATCATTTTTAGCAACTAGCTTTTTTCACTTGACTCTATGGTTTTGTGATTCATTGGTAAGTTTTGTTCTACTTCATTCATTCAGACTACTGTTAAGTTTTCCCCTTTAGGGATATAATGTGAAATACTCATTTTCCAGTTGATGAAAAACTAGCAGTTTTCTTTTGATGTTGTTTTGTCACTAAGTTGTATGCGACTCTTTTGTGACCCCATGGACGGTAGCCCACCAGTCTCCTCTAGCCATGGGATTCTCCAGGAAAGAATATTGGAGTAGGTTGCCATTCCCTTTTCTATGGGATCTTCCTGACCCAGGAATTGAACCCATGTTTCCTGCATTGGCAGGCAGATTCTTTACCACTGAGCCACCAGGACAGCCTTATTTTCTTTATTCTGTTAAAAATAGTGCTGCTATGAATATTCTTATACACAGTTCTCTCTGACCATGAGTTAGAGTTTCTCTTGGGTGTTTAGGACTAGACCAGCTGTATCAGAGAGTTTTCAATATGATAACTAACTGTGTTATTGCTCATTTGCTGTCAAGTCTGACTCTTTGCAACCCCATGGACTGCAGCACACCAGGATTCCCTGTCCTTCACTATCTCCCAGAGTTTGCTCAAACTAATGTCCATTGAGTCAGTGACACTATCTAACCAACTCATCTTCTGCTGCTTCCTTATCCTTTTGCCTTCAATCTTTCCCAGCATCACGGTCTTTTCCAATGAGTTGGTTCTTCACATCAGGTAGCCAACGTATTGAGCTTCAGCTCCAGCATCAGTTCTTCCAATGAATATTCAGGGTTGATTTCCTTTAGGATTGACTGGTTTGATCTTCTTGCAGTCCAAGAGACTCTCAAGAGTCTTCTCCAGCACCACAACTCGAAAGCATCAATTCTTCCACACTCAGGCTTCTTATTTGTAACAAATACTAAAGTGTTTCTTTATATATGTGTACTTTTCTTGAACCATAAGCTCCTAGAAGGCATAGGATTGTCCCCTAATAATTCCTCAGCATCTGAAATAGTACTTATCAGAAACCCACAAAAGTGTAGGCCCTAAGAACTGAGGCCCCCAAGCATAACATGATGTTTTCCCTGCCCTACACTCAGGTCTACAAAGAAAAACATTGACTTAATTGCCTGTGGGGTAATAATTCTATTGTAACATCTAAAATTGGTCCCAATAAACATGGGAAAAGGGGATTTTCATTCCTTCAGTGTTTATTAAGCAAATATTTTTCAATACCTACTGTATATGCCTGGTGTTACTCTAAGTTGCTACAAAAATAGCCTTGAACTAAATAGACAAAATCTCTGCCCTTATGGAACTTAGATTCCAATGCACCTGAGCATATCAATGTGTGTGTATGTGAGAAATGTGAGAAAACAAACTAAGTGAACAAATAAGTGACTAGTATTTCATAGATGGGTAGGTGCTGTGCATTCAGGAAAGGTCACCTGCATTTCTATTTGAGGATGTGCCCCATTTGTCAACAAACAAAAATGTGTGCAAAATGGTTTACTTCCAATACATCACTGTTATAGTGAACTCAACTTAAATGCAGAGTAGGTAATTTCTCTTTGCTACAAATCATGATCTCTGGGGAAAACACAGTGAAAACCTAAGATTTCTAAGTTTTAATCAGGTCCCCAGGATTTCCCAATTCACAATAACCCCTGGGTCATATTAGCAGGTGGCTCCCTGGGCACCAGCAGATGCTATTTCCACCCCCTAGACTGGAGAGGACACTCTGCAGAGCCACCATCAGAAACCACGACCTGTAACTCATGGCACCTCAGAGCCTGAGGCTCTGACTCTCTCAGTCCAAAACGCACTCAAAACAGAAACAATAGCAAAGAAGAAGAATCTCTGTTCTGGGGTGTTCATCTCTAAAATTCATCAGAGCCACTTGCTCTTCCTTGAGAATAAGGAAGCAGAGGTAGCAAGTCCCAACACTGAAGTCTCTGTGCAGAAGGGTGAGTGTTGAATTTTATCTGTCCTGTTATCCATCTTCCAAATGTCATCTGTGGAAGTCGAGGATTCCCTGAAATGACAGCTTCCTCTTTGTTGAGATGACCACTGATCATTGGGTGGGCCTGGTAACTGTCAGAGCAGAAGCGGAGCAGAGATGTTGCTGTCATGAGTCCTCAGGTTACAGAATTTTATCCCTGTAGAACTTGCCCATTAGTGTTTTTGATACACTTCTTTAAAAGTTTCCTCAGCCTTTATACAGAGGAGAAAACAAAGGCACAGAAGGGTGGGCTGGGGTTCCTTCTCGCGTTCTGGGTCTCTCTCACTAGAGTGGGGCTGGGTGGAGAGAGCGGGGCACTCATTTTAACGTCACCCTCTGTCCTGCTCTCCAGGTATGTCCTAGGGAAGAATGGCCCCAGAGAATGACTCTTCAGTGATCGAGTTCATCCTGCTGGGTTTAACACAGGAGCCAGAACTCCAGCTGCCTCTCTTTTTCATTTTCTTAGCAATTTATGTGGTCACTGTGGTGGGGAACGTTGGCTTGATTATTCTTATTGCTCTGAACCCTCACCTGCACACTCCCATGTACTACTTTCTCTTCAACCTTTCTTTCATTGATCTCTGCCACTCCTCCATCATTACCCCTAAAATGCTGATGAGTTTTGTGAGGCAGAACATCATCTCTTATGCAGAGTGCATGACTCAGCTCTGCTTCTTCTCCTTCTTTGTTATTGATGAGTGCTGTATTTTGACGTCGATGGCCTATGACCGATACGTGGCCATCTGTAAGCCCCTGCTCTACAAGGTCTCCATGTCCCATCAGGTCTGCCTCATGCTGATGGTGGGTGTATACGCGATAGGGCTTGTGGGTGCCATGGCCAATACTGGGTGCATGCTACAACTGTCGTTCTGTGATGGAAACATCATCAATCACTACATGTGTGACATTCCTCCTCTCCTCCAGCTCTCCTGCACAAGCACCTCCATCAGTGAGTTGGAGATTTTCATTGTGGTGGGTGTCAATGTCATAGTGCCCAGTGTCACCATCTCCATTTCTTACACCTTGATCCTCTTGAACATCCTTCACATCCATTCTGCAGAGGGCAGGTCCAAAGCCTTCAGTACCTGCAGCTCCCACATAATTGTGGTTTCTCTTTTCTTCGGATCATCTGCATTCATGTATCTTAAGCCTTTTCCTGCTCGGTCTCTGGATGAAGATAAAGTGTCCACAATTTTTTACACCATTGTGGGGCCAATGGTGAATCCTTTCATCTACAGTTTGAGGAACAAAGATGTCCAAATTGCATTGAGAAAGACCTTGAAGAAAAGAGTATTCTGAATGAAAATTTTGTTAGTTATTGATGCCACATCTTAGCATGGACACACAATGTATAAAGACATGGAGAACATAGAAATTAAAGTAGAAATGCAAGTGATTTAAATCATAGCATAAATTAAGCTCATTATATAAATCACTTCATAAGAAAAAACACTGTAAGGAAAAGGAGGATCAACTCTTCATCCTTTCATAGAAAATAGGGGAAGTTGTCATTGTTCAGCTTATTTTCAGAGACTATAACGTTTTAAATTGAGAAAGTTGAATGGTAATATATCAAGTAATGGTAAGATTGTCAGATTTTTCACGGGGAGTAGAGAAGAAGAGGGTAGGGAGAATTGAGACAGTAGCATTGACATATATACACTACTGTGTGTAAAATAGATGGCTAGTCGGAAGCTGCCGTATAGCACAGGGAGCTCAGCTTGATGTTCTGTGATGACCTAGAGGGGTGGGGTATAGGGTGGAAGGGAAGCTCAAGACGGAGGGGATATATGTATACACATAGCTGATTCATGTTGTTCAGCAGAAGCTAACACAACATTGTAAAGCATTTATACTCCCATTTTAAAAAATAAATAAAATGAAAAAATTTTAAATAAAGATTTCAAAAGTTTCTCTTTAGGTGTCCCGGGGACATCAGGTACAAATAATATAGTTTACTTAATCAACAGATTGAAACTGAGCACCTATTCTTTATCAGTTTGTGTTTTTAAACAGCAGAGATTTCATGTTGAACAAAGCAATGTTTGTGCTCTCATAACGCTAATTGTCTATGGGAAGGTGGAGGTGGGGTGCAAGTGGGCAGCAGGAGGAGTCAGATTATGAGCAAATAAACAGATACATGTGTATAGAAGGGGAAGGCCATGCAAAGTCTTGAATTAAGGAGATGGTACAGGAAATAACCATGGTTACTG
The DNA here is from genome assembly GCF_023699985.2 of Odocoileus virginianus. Classification (NCBI taxonomy): domain Eukaryota; kingdom Metazoa; phylum Chordata; class Mammalia; order Artiodactyla; family Cervidae; genus Odocoileus; species Odocoileus virginianus. The sequence goes on from NW_027224281.1 coordinate 785,448, forward strand.
CAGACTGGGTGTTCAGGAAGGATTTTTATGAGAAGGAGACGTTTTGGCTGAGAAGAGGAAAATTGGACACACAGAGAGATAAGAATATTCTTCACAGGGGAAAATCCACATGGGGACACTGGTACAGAGTGGCCATCTGCAGGCCAAGGAGAAAACAAACCTGCCAACACCTTGATCCTGGACTTAAAGCTTCCAGAACTGTGACAAATAAATTCCTATTTTTTAAGCCACCTAGTATAGCATTTCTTTATAATAGCCCTAACAAACTAATGCATGGACTATTTACTGAACACTATGAAATATTTTTAAAAGAGTTGGGACTTATGATATAAACATCTTTTTTTAATGCTAAATATAGTCACATCAAATTTAATGGTCAAAAAGCCGTCCCTAACAAACTTACTTTTACTGAAAGACTAGGCTCTCTTTACTTGAGTCTCTTCCTTAATTCACTGAATTTCAAGACTGTATTAAAAATGATATTCATCAAGATGTCAGGAAGTGAATAGTTTTATGTTTGTACAGAGTTAGTACTTACAGAGCAAATTTTCCTGGAATTCAGGTCATAGGACAAGTCTTGGAAAGGTCAGGATGGAGGAGGCAGGCTCCTCTCTGCCCCGGATTTCCTGGGGGGAAGGCACAGGAAGGCCAGTCTCAGAGCCAGCAGGCTGCAGCAACTGCTTTCCTCTTTCTGCTGTTCTTAGCTACCACAAGCATCCAGGCTGTGGGTGAAAGAGAAACCCGTTCACTGTTCCATGTGAGCTTGAGAAAAATGTACATACTGCTGTTGCCAGATGCTATTTCATCTCCCAATTTCAATAGGATCCTTACAGTGTTTCTGCCTGCTTAATTATTATCATTCTGTAATACCTCTTCTTTATTAAAGATTAAATGTCCCTGGTAAGCTTCCTATGTCCTTAAAGTATGTTTTCTGAAATTAATATAGTGACCCCAGATTTCTTTCGAGTGTTACCATGGTATGTATTTCTCCATCTTCTTACTCTTAACTTAAATCTTTACATTTAAAATGAGTTTCTTCTAGACAGTGCATATTTGGTGTTTCTTTCATTATCCACTATGGAAATTTCTGTCTTTTTATTGGTATATCTGTACGACATACATTTAAAGTGATTGCAAAGCTTTCTCAACTCACGATGGGGTTCTGGGGCTATGTCATGGCTTAGCCTAGCCTCCCTTAAATGTGCTCAGCATACTTACATTAGCCTACAGTTGGGCAAAATCATCTAACATAAAGCTAGAATGTTGTTTTGATTAAAATATGCAAAGGAAAAAAGCTAGTTATAATAAAGTATTGCATACCTCATGTAATTTATTGAATACTGTGCTGAAAGTCAAAGGCTTTGCAATCGGAAGAGTATGGGCTATTTACCCTCATGGTCAAATGATTGATGGGGAATTGCAGCTTGTGGCATTTGACCCATATTTGCTTTAGACCCATGGTGAAGTTGAAAAATCATAAATCAAACAGTCCTAAGTCGGGGACCATCAGTATTAATAAACCTGAGTTAATATCATGCTTATAAGTGTTTTCTACTTGTGCACATGATGCATTCTTTGTTTCTTAATCTTCCCCTTTGTTTTCTTATTCTCCAGATTTAATTGAGCATTTTCTGTTATTCCATTTTATCTCTATCCTAATACATCAATTATCCTTCTTTTAAAATATTTACACTGGTTATACTAAAGTTTATGATACATGTTTTAATTTAATCAAATCCACTTTCTAATAACTCTATATGATACCATCTGTAGTGCAGGGAGCTTGGACGGTTTCTACTTATTTCCTTCTGTGCTCTTGTGACATTGATGTTATTCATTTCACAGAACCAGATTGTAATTACTAGTGCATTGTTGCTACTATTATTTTAAACACACAATTATCTGTTAGATAAATTAAGAAGAATAAGACAAACTTTTTGAGACTACTTTTTCCCTCTGATACTCTTTCTTAAATGTCAGCTCAAGCTTCTGACCTATATTCTTTTTCATTTGCCTAAAAAACTTCTTTTAGTATTTATTTTCTGCAAGGCAGTTCTGTTGACAACAGACTCAGATTTTGTTTGTCTGAGAAGGTCATCATTTCACTTTCCAGTTGAAGGATAATATTATTGGATTTAAAATTACAGATTGGTGATTTTTTTCAACACTTTAAATATTTCACTCCATTCTTTTTGATTGCATAGTTTCCAGTGAGAGTCCCTCTGTAATTCTTGTCTCTGTTCCTTATGGGTAAAACACTTCTTGCCCTTGGCTTCTTTAAGATTTTCTTGTTGTTGCTGTTTGGTTTTGTTGAAATATACTTGATGTAAATATTATGTTAATTTCAGGTGTACAACATAGTGATTCAATATTTAAACACATTATGAAAGTGTCACCATAATAAGTCTGGTAACCATCTGTCCTCATACAAAATTATTATAGTTTTATTGACTGTTTTTCTTATGTTGTGTATTCTCATGACATTTACTTTATAACTGGATGTTTGCACCTTGTAATTCCCTTCACCTATTTCTCTCATCCCCCACACCATCTCCTCTGGCAACTGCTCATTTGTTCTCTGTATGTGTGAGTCTAATTTTTGTTCTGTTTTTTAGAGTTCACATATGAGATCATACATTATTGTCTTTCTCTGACTTATTTCAATTAGAGGTATCCATAACATAAGTGGCAATATTTCATTCTTTTTTATGACTGAGCAACGTTGCAGTACTCCATACCAATATTTATCCACTTGTCTGTCAGTGGACCATCTTGTCCTTTTTTCTATTTTAAACTTCTTAATTTTATATTTTACGTGAGTACCTATGATTCATTTTGTGACAATTTTGTTACTGTTGTGAGGTACACATTGAGTTTCTTTGTATATTTATTTGCTTTTTGTGTATCTAATTATTCCTGCCTCACTTTGTAAAACGCCTGTCATTTCTTCTTTAGATTGCCTTTGTCTTTTTGTCAAAATTATTGTTTCTGATGTATGTGGATCTATTTATGGACTCTGTATTTCAATCCATGGAACTATGCATTCTTTGGACTATTGTATGTTTTATTATTGAGTGAAAGAGTGGTCTATGCATTTTGGATGCTAAAAACATGTGCATGCTTGCTCAGTTGTGTCCCACTCTTTGCAACCCCATAGACTACAGCCCACCAGGCTCCTCTGTCCCTGGGATTCTCCAGGCAAGAATACTTGAAGGGGATGCCATTTTCACCTCCAGGGGATCTTCCTGTCCCAGAGATTGAACCTGTGTCTCATTTAAAAGAAAAAAAAATGTGCTCCCCAGGTGACACTAGAGGTAAAGAATTTGCCTGCCAATGTATTTTGGACACCGTGGTGGCTTAGTAACTAAGTCGTGCCCAACTCATGTGACCCCATGGACTGTGGCCCACCAGTCTCCTCTGTCAATAGGACTTTCCAGGCAAGAATACTGGAGTGAGTTGCCATTCCCTTCTCCAGGGGATCTTCCTGACCCAGGGATCGAACCCAGGTCTCCTATACTGCAGGCAGATTCTTTACCAACTAAACTACCAGGGAAGCCCATTTGGATACTAGGTCCTTATCAAACATATTTCTCTCATTCTATTTGCTGTTGTTTTTGTCTTTTTTTTTTTAACCGTCTTGATGATGTGTTTTGGAGGCACTCGTATTTTTAGCAGTGTGAAAAGTTAAAGAGCCTGGCACTTTCAGACTAAGAAGGAAACCTTCTCACTTGACTTTATAGTTTCTTTACTTTTATCCAAAACTGAATCATAGTTTTGATAGTTATGTTTTTATTGCAGTGTTCCAGTGTGCCTTTATTACGGTGTTTCAATTGCCCATTGGGTAGCTTAAGATCATGGAACATTTTAAACTAGGAAGGAACAGATCTGTGCTTTCAGAACTTATTCTAACATCTGTGTCCATAGCCATATAAGAGGGAGTTTGTGGGAAAATCTAGAATAACAGCTGGAGTCACCATATTTCAGCATGTAATTCAATAGTTCAATAAAAAACTGAAGTCAGTGTGGCTGTAGACCCTAATGCTGAGCATGTGAGAAACATGAGAAACACTCAGAAGGCTTTCACCAAAGAACAACGTAACTTACAGAGTTATTTATGCATGCCTGCTGTGTACTCTGCACTATGCACAGCACTGTGAGAAAAGTAATAAGATAGAAGACATGTTTGTCCTTATAGATCTTATAGTGTCTAGGGGGACACAGGAATTAGGGGGGGAAATGAATGCCTGGTGAGTGTTATGACAGAGGACCTATTGGAAGTTTTGACAACATATGTATTGATAGCTGATATTGTTTGACTATATACCACTTAACTGGTACTGTTCTAACCAATTTTTGTACAGTTTTTAATTTCATCATCAAGACAGTACAATGAAAAAGATGCTATCATTATCATCATTATTTTAGAAATCATGAACCTGAGGTGTGGAGTTTAAGCACTGTGCCCAAGTTAGTAAGCATGGCGGTAGGACTCAAAGCCATGTGATAAGAAGGAATTGATGACCTCAGTTAATGAAATAACTTAATACATTTAAGGACTCAGCTAGATCCTCAGTTAGAAATTTCCAGTAGGGGTTTAAACATAAAAACTTTAGAACGGAGAAAGTAACTCAAAAATTTTTGAGATAACTCTTGAAAGATAGTAACAGAAATCAGTTACTAGGGTCTTTGCAAAATCTATAGTAAAGATATAAAGAAACCTATAAGCAATCTCTGGAAATTTACCATTTAGGATGTGGAAAGACAGAGTAAGAATCTGTAAATAGATTTTTCTAAAGTGATGAAGATGATAGAAAAATGGGAGTCTACTTTTGTCTCTGCCTTGGGGAATGTACAGTCCCTGGAGTGATGTGTAAGCTGGATTCAAATACTGGGTCCCTAAAGAACTAAACAGAGATTGTGGTCCAGACTGTAAACCCAACTCCCTTATTTCTTTGCACACACATACACTGTATTCCCTGGGGAGAGACTGAGTAAGCTTCCGCCCTGTTTATAATCAAGCATGCTGCATCATTAAATCACATTCAATCTTCTGTGTTTTATCAAGTGGCAAACCTGATAACAATGCTGTAAATTTCCCCCTGCTTCTTAAGAAGACTTGAAGTCATAATCTGAAATTAACATTTGTGTGTGTTGTGTGTAGGTCAGAAAGATTTCCAAGGCATATCTGAAATTTGGTCTGGGCTGCATCCTTTTAGAATTTAAGGAACCTCAAACCTGAAACTTCCTTTCCAGAACTACAGGGTTAGCACCAAAGAGGGTGAGTTTCTGAATTCTGCTGATTTAATGCCTGTCCTGTTCTGAGATGGAAGGCCAGAGGTATAAGATCTGCCACTTTCATTTCCGTTGTGTGCAGTCCTGAGATTCAAGTGAAACTGTCAGGGGAGTATGTTCACAGGAGATCAAAGAGGGTTCAGAGATTAAGAGACTCAGAAAATGCAGTATCTCAGTCAGTAAGTTCCTTCTCTCTGAATGGACTCTCACTTTTCTACATTTATGGATTTTATTCTGTGAAATGAAGCAGTAACTTAACCTTCTCTAGCCTTTTCTTCCTTAGTTTTTGTTTAGAGACACCGTGGTTCCCACTCCACCATGTCTATAATGTACTAGAGGTCAGCACCAGGGAGCTAGGGTATCTGCCTTCTAATTTTACTGGTGATCACTTCTCGGCCTTTTGGCTAAGATCAAGTGTAATTTTACTGGTGAGGGGAGGGCTTAAGTGAATGAAGAAATGATGAGATGTGAGAAGGAAGATTCTGTCCTGGCACATCCATGTCTCTTCTCTTTAGTTTTCTCTGGCATGTTTTGCATATGGCAGCACTTCCCTCTCTCCGTAGGCTGTTTGCGATGTTCATTGTGTAATTAATGTCTTAAGCCTCTGGTAAGGGAATGTCTATGTCACTGACTATCATGATAATGGTAAAGGCAGATTCTATGGGTCCAGGTTGGCTAGTCTCAGACATGCTCAGTATGTACACTTTCATGTAGGATGAGATAATTGTCAGAAGGGCTGAGTTGTTCTCTAATGTTACCCTTTTCTCCTGTGTCCACAGATTCCCTTAGAGAAGAATGGCTCCTGGAAATGGTTCTTTTGTGGCTGAATTCATTCTGGTGGGGTTAACAGACCAACCAGATCTTCAGCTTCTCTTGTTCTTCCTGTTTCTAGTAATGTACATGGTCACTGTGTTGGGAAATTTTGGCTTGTTAACACTAATTGTGCTGAGTTCACACCTACACACTGCCATGTACTTTTTCCTCTTTAACTTGTCCTTCATAGACCTGTGTTATTCTTCTGTATTTACACCCAAAATGCTGGTAGATTTTTTATCAAAGAAGAATATGATCTCTTATATGGAGTACATGACTCAGCTCTACTTTTTCTGTTTTTTTGTCATTTCTGAATGCTATGTGTTGACATCAATGGCCTATGACCGCTATGTGGCCATCTGTAAGCCACTTTTGTATAATGTTGCCATGTCCCCTAAAGTGTGTTCCAGCCTTATGCTTGGTTCATACTTGATGGCATTTTCTGGTGCCATGGCTCACACTGGATGCATGCTGAGACTGACCTTCTGTGATGCAAACTCCATCAACCACTATTTCTGTGACATCCTCCCTCTGCTCCAGCTCTCTTGCACAAGTACTTACATGAATGAACTGGTGGTTTTCATTGTGGTGGGTATCAATATCATTGTGCCCAGTCTCACGATCTTTGTCTCTTATGGCCTCATCCTCTCCAACATCATCCAAATATGCTCCACAGAGGGCAGGTCCAAAGCCTTCAGCACCTGCAGTTCCCACATGATTGCTGTTTCTCTGTTTTTTGGTTCAGGGGCAATCATGTATCTTAAACCGTCATCTGCTGGGTCCATGCATGTGGGCAAAATCTCTTCTGTCTTTTACACCAATGTGGTTCCCATGATGAACCCCTTAATCTACAGCTTGAGGAACAAAGATGTTAAACTTGCTCTGAGGAAAACCCTGGGGAGGAGAAAATTTTGATTAGAATCAATGTCTCTGTGCAGGTTGTCATAGGACAGGAGATTCCATGTGTTTATTTTTAATAGTTTTAGTGGCAGCTTTCTCATCCTATTTCTCACCACGGAGAAGGAAATCTGAGTCTTCTCTCAAATTGTTCCAATGTTTAGGTCTTTTTGTCACCATTTTCACAATTTTCTTATGTTTTCTTTATGTTTCTCATTTAAGAGAAGCATTAAGAAATAAATTATTCTCTTTTAAAATTATCATTATGGATTTTTTCACTTGGAAGATGAACAGTACTGCTAACAATCAATAAAGTAGCACTAGTGTGTGTTTAAAGTCTGATTTTGAATGATCAATAAAGTAACACCTTGCACATTGAGGGATTTCTTAAATGCCACTAGTGCCACTGGAAGCATGAGTCAGATAATCTGTCCTAACTCTTTTCTTTCTCCCTACTGTGGTCAGGACTATGATTCAAATGCCAGTTTCACAATTATAGCAGATTCCATAAAAACTCTGTAATATACCCCACTTTGTAGCTGTGAACATCATTCATTAACCTGGTTTCATATTTACCTCAGAGATTTCATACTTACATTCTACAGTCAAAGAAGCACAACAGACTTTCAATATATATTTAACATATGGATAGAATACTGAAAGAAATATTATTCATTTAGTTAAAACCACACAACTGCTTTATTATAAAAGAAAGTCTAAAATAGACTATAAGTCTCGTATTTCAAGTCTACCACTCTTTCTATTATACTCTTTGCATAACACATATGAGAAAACATTTCCTTTGAAAGTTGACTTTTTATATAAAAAATGAAATATTTTCAGGATCTTGTAATTTATACAACAGAGCATGGGAGGAAAATTTTTCATTAATGTGTCATTTGTTTATGGTTCAAAGAGGAACAGTTAGTAAGTAAGAAGTCCCTCAAGAGAATGGACAATGAGATTTAGAAATTGTATTTCATTCTGAATCTGTATCTTGAGCTGTAGAATACTGTAATTATCCTCCACTGTCCATAAAGCTTCCATTAAAACTTGTAATACACAATGACCACACATTAACAGTGATTTTAGAATGAAGACCAATTCGTGGGGAACCAGGAGGAGAAAGGATGACCTCTTAAAAAGATAACATAGTTACTGTTAATCAAAACTCAAATTAAGAAGAATGAATAGAATATAAATGGTAAGGAAAAAACAAACTTTTTCTATGACTCTCTTCTTTCTGGAAGATTCTCAAAATATTATGAGGGTCATAAAAGCTTAAGTTATTTGATATTACAAAGTTAAATTGATTCATCGCAGCACTGTTTATAATAGCCAGGATATGGAAGCAACCTAGATGCCCATCAGCAGATGAATGGATGAGGAAGCTGTGGTACATATACACCATGGAATATTACTCAGCCATTAAAAAGAATTCATTTGAATCAGTTCTAATGAGATGGATGAAACTGGAGCCCATTATACAGAGCAAAGTAAGCCAGAAAGATAAAGACCATTACAGTATACTAACACATATATATGGAATTTAGAAAGATGGTAACAATAACCCTATATGCAAAACAGAAAAAGAGACTCAGATGTATAGAACAGACTTGTGGACTCTGTGGGAGAAGGCGAGGGTGGGATGTTTCAAGAGAACAGCATGGAAACATGTATATTATCTAGGGCGAAACAGATCACCAGCCCAGGTTGGATGCATGAGACAAGTGCTCGTGCCTGGTGCACTGGGAAGACCCAGAGGGATCTGGTGGAGAGGGAGGTGGGAAGGGGGACTGGGATGGGGAATACATGTAAATCCATGGCTAATTCATTTCAATGTATGACAAAAACCACTGAAATGTTGTAAGGTGATTAGCCTCAAACTAATAAAAATAAATGGAAAAAAAAATGAAAAAAAAAAAAAAGAATTGAGAGGCCACCAAGAGGGGTGATGCACAATGATGAAAGCACATATTGCAGAAATATAAAATATATAAATAAGCCTAAAGCTCAATGGAAAAAAAAAAAAGTTAAACTGAAAGGACTTGTGGGACCCAAGAAAAACAAAACCATTCCTTGTTTTGTTGGCTTATTTATGCTACTCTTATATGGATTTTTTAGTACAAAATCCACAAATGGCACCTGGAAGAGCAAAGGCAATTTGAAAGAAGTAGTTAATGAATAAGCTAATTGTTACCATATCTTTTTTAGAATTAGATGTTTGGTTTTTTTTTTTTCTTTTGAGAAAACAGGCAAAAAGATGATCACTCAAAAATTCTTATTATGATGCCAAGAGAGAATTTAAACATAGGAAAACAACACTGAATATTCATTGGAAGGACTGGATGTAAAGCTGAAGCTCCAATACTTTGGCCACCTGATGTGAAGAGCTGACTCATTGGAAAAGACCCTAATGCTGGGAAAGATTGAAGGCAGCAGGAGAAGGGATAATAGGGAATGAGATGGTTGGATGGCATCACCAATCCAATGAACATGAGTTTGTGCAAACTCCAGGTCTTCGCTGGTGGCTCAGATGGTAAAGAGTCTGCCTGCAGTGCGAGAGACCCAGGTTCGATCCCTGGGTCAGGAAGATCCCTTGGAGAAGGAAATGGCAACCCACTCCAGTATTCTTGCCTGGAAAATCCCATGAACAGAGGAGCCTGGCAAGCTACAGTCCATGGGGTTGCAAAGAGTCAAACATGACTGAGCAACTTCACTTGAGCAAATTCTGGGAGATGGTAAAGAATAGGGAAGCGTGGCCTGCTGCAGTCCATGAGGGTCACAAAGAGTCAGACATGACTTAGCAACTGGACAACTAGAGAACGTAATAACATTTATTACTTTGCTGTTTTTCTAGTCTCCACTCAATATTTAGATATTTTGAAATTTAGCATATCTGGACTGTTGGCTTGCTTGTTTGTTTTTAGATATTCAGCACTGCTAAATCCTTGACTTTGGGTTCTAAATGACCACTCATATCTCATTCCCTGACTCCAATATTAATATGGTTGATTTCCACTTAACTAGTTCTAGGTATATGAAATAGTTGATCTTGGTTGGAGTTTTTCTTTTTGCTTTTCTTTTAGTAACTGTTCTGAGAAAATTGTTTTCCAGATTGAAAGAAAATTATATCTCAATAGACAAACAGCATCTGTGCTGTTTGGGAACCCTGGTAGACATCACAGAGTGTGTTCAACCTGTCATATATTTCATGAGTATTAGAAGTGGCCCAAAGTGTGGGTTGAAGTTGTCGTTAATCTTTTATTTGATGAGGCTCAAAATACAAATGAACCCTGTTTAATCTCAGAAAGAAATCCTTTCTTTAAAATTAGGTTTCATCCTTTTGGATTATTTTGCATAAGAGTAATCAGAAAAACAGACATGCATACAGATTAAAAAGTAAGGGATGGCAAAGTTTCAGCAGAGGCAGTTTGATTTTTTAGTGCATATAAGTACTATATGTCTATTTGGACTTCTTTCAAAAGGGAGGGGTGTGTTAGAAAAAATAGGTCAGTTGTTTTACATGCACAGCATAGAACTGTCATTTGTAGAAGGTTGTGGTTCTTTTGATCTATTATGGAATGGGATAAAAGGAGCTATGAGGGAAAATATGATTCTGTCAAAGTTGGCACAGCAGAGAATCAAACAGTTATGCCATAGGATCCTCCTGTGCCTATGCACCAGTCTGGTCAATTAGAAAACTCTGGTTTTCAAGACATAACAAAGTTTTCTTCCTCGTTAAGGACCAGAAAGTTCCTCAAGGATATTCTGAATGTGATTAATGTTCAGTAGCTCTAAGTGAGCTACTGTTGTTGTCAGGATCAGCTTTAGAATGAGTATGACCAGAGTGCACTGTGGCTCAGGGCTGAAGACAACCAGAAGTAAAAGGCATTCTGAGTTCTATGTCCCTTTAGTTCCTGAACCCCTGACTTTATCAAACCCCATTACACACTCCTCCTTATTCTGCCTTCCTACACACACATACACACACACAAACACACTTACAGTGTCCTCAAGCCTTATATTTTATTAGATCACTGCCTAACATCAATTGCATGACACACAATCCACTTTTTTCCCTTTATTAAAACTTATATTTTAATTGGAGGAAAATTGCTTTACAATGTTGTGTTGGTTTCTGCCATATGACAATACACGTCAGTCATGTACACATCCACTCCCTCTTGAGCTTCCCTCCTCCTCCCCACCCCACCGCTGTGGGTCATCACAGAGCTCCTGGCTGGGCTCCCTGTGTAACATGACAACTTCTCCCCTGCTATCTGTTTAACGCATGATAGTGCACACGTGTCTATACTGCTTTCTACATTCGTTCCACTCTCTCCTGCCACCACTGTGTCCACAGTCTGTTCTCTATGTCTGTGTCTCCATTGCTGCCCTGCAAATAGGTTCATCAGTACCATTTTTCTAGATTCCATATATATGTATTAATAAACAATATTTGTTTTTCTCTTTCTGACTTACTTCACTCTGTATTACAGGCTCTAGGTTCATCCACCTCACTAGAACTGACTCACTAGAACTCAAAAAACTGAACTCACTAGAACTGAAAAAATTTGTTCTTTTTATGGCTGAGTAATACTCCATTGTCTATATGCACCACACCTTCTTAATCCATTCATCTCTTGATGGACGCTAGGTTGCTTCCATATCCTGGCTACGGTAAATAGTGCTGCTATGGACATCGGGGCATGTGTCTTTTTCAGTTATGGTTTCCTCAGTAGTGCAATTGCTGAGTCAGGTGGTAGCTTTATTTCTGGTTTTTTAAGGAACCTCCATACTATTCTCCATAGTGGCTGTATTAATTTACATTCCCACCAACAGTGCAAGAGGGTTCCTTTTCTCCACATCCTCTCCAGCATTTATTGTTTGTAGATTTTTTGATGATGGCCATTCTGACTGGTGTGAGGTGATACCTCATTGTAGTTTTGATTTGCGTTTCTCTAATAATTAGTGATGTTGAGCATCTTTTCATATGTTTATTAGCTATCTGTATGTCTTCTTTGGAGAAATGTCTGTTTAGGTCTTCTGCCCATTTTTTGATTGGGTTTTTTTTTTTCTGATATTGAGTTATATGAGCTGCTTATATATTTTGGAGATTAATCCTTTATCAGTTGTTTCATTTGCAATTATTTTCTCCCATTTCAAGGGTTATCTTTTAATCTTGTTTATTGTTTCCTTTGCTATGCAAAATCTTGTTAGGTTTCAAGGTCCCATTTGTTTATTTTTGTTTTTATTTTCACTACTCGAAGAGGATCTTGCTGTGATTTATGTCAAAGAGGACACACAACCCACTTTTAATCTTTGCAAGCACATTCAAGTACATGGTTCTTGGTTTCAGCACCTGAGGGGCAAGACCGAGCAGGAAATATTCATTGACTCCAACAATAAGAAATGGCTATTGATTCAATCATGCATTTAATTGCGTAGTAGCTACAACAAGCAAAGCACCTATTAACTGAAATTTGACTCTGGTGAATTGATGTCCCTGTTGAGGACAGATACAGTGTTTCCCCAAATCTGGCACAATTTACCTGTATCGTCAGCCTGACACCAGATGAAGTTGCTGCTTTATATGCTGGGTTTGGTATATGAAATCAGTTCAGTTCAGTTCAGTCACTTAGTCATGTCCAACTCTTTGTGACCCCACGGACTGCAGCACGCCAGGCTTCCCTGTCCATCACCAACTCCCAGAGCTTGCTCAAACTCATGTCCATTGAAATCGACACCTTTAAATATTAAAAGCTCACTCAATGGAGAAGCTATACATTCTAAGGCAGAGACTCCCTCTTCCTCAATAAGTGGGAGACTGGTGGAATCACCTGGGATGTTTGAAGCCCCCTTGTGGCATGAGGTTCAGTAGACCCATCTCACCCATTAATAGAGAGGACTTGCCGGGTGTCACGATTGCTCTTAGGGGTAGTGTTGCAGTTTTCTCTGCACTGTTGCGTCTGTCAGGCTGTGTGTTCCTCAGGGAAGAACAGTGAGGGAATTAGGGAAAGGGATCCTAGTTCCCATCTCACGGATGATGAACTGAGGCTCAGAGATGTTCATGCTTGTTCCAAATTATGATTTATAAGTGGTAGAGCTGAGACTTGAGTATTTTGATTCTAAATGTATAAAGTTTTAAAAATATATACAAACTTTACCGTGTTTTCAAAATTCAGTGAAACATGAACAGCAGTCTTAGTGAATAAAATGACTCAACACAAAGGCAACATTCTAAATTAATAAAAATACAGGTGCTTCCTTGCTGGTCCAGTGGTTGGGAGTCCACGAGAGGATGAAATCAGCCGATGGTAATGACAGCATTGGCAACACAGTTTTGAAAGGCAGGGCTGACTTCATGACAACGGGGCTTTAGGGGATTTATGTTGTGGTGATGGTGGCCCTCTGTGGGGCTGACCTGCACAGAGACAGTGGTGGACCCTCACCAGATATTCATTAGGTGTGATTTTGCAATAATTCTACCTGATTCCTTTTCCTTTTACAAGTTTGGTCTTTGGCTTTTCTGGATTGTTTTGTTTGTTATGTGGGTGTGTGTGTGTATGAAAGAGTATGTTTTAACTGAAATATGAGATTTTGTTTTGTTTACTTTTTTCACTTAAATTCTGTATCATGGACTACCCTCCAAGTCAGTAGATCAATATACAATTCTTATATTTTCTGATTTCTTTATGCACACAACAATGCACATGATGTAAAAGTAATTATCTCATTAATATTGTATTATTATTTTTGTATGTTTAAACTGTTTTTAATCCCTCACACAACCTCAAACCCAGATTAGTTTAACAAGGTCATTTATAACCTTCTGCTCCTGACATAGAGCACAAACATATGGATACCAAGGGGAGAAGAGAGGGTGTAAAGGATTGGGAGATTCAGATTAACTCAATTGATATATACACTCAGTTGATATATAAGTCTGTTGATATATACACTATCAACACTGTGTATAAAATAGATAACTAGTTAGTTCTTATGTAGGGAACTGTACTCAACACTCTGTGGTGATCTAAATGGGAAGAAAATCCAAGAAAGAGGGGATATATGTATACTTATAGCTGATTCACTTTGCTTAACAGCAGAAACTCAAACAACATTATAAAGAAACTATACTCCAATAAAGCAAATAATATATCCTTATGCTTCTTCCTCTATGCTTCAACGACACACAAATTGTCTTTCTTGCTTCACAAAAATGGCACAATGCTAACTCCACTTCTGTACATCACATACCCTCCCCAAAGAAAATATCATGGTATCTCCTGATATCACTCAAAGTTAACTGCTATAGGTATATTTCAGTATTTTAAATAACTGCTTTATATCTCATGATGTAGCAGTACCATATTTTATTGACCCATTTCTCTTTGGGAATATTCACTAGATTTTCAATTGTCTTGCCATCATAAATCATGTGTTAACACGGGTTTGAATATATCTACTATGTACTACTGCTTTTGTTTTCATGAGATACATTCCTGATGTGGAATTACTGGATTTGAGAGTGTACATAAATATATTTAAATTTGAAAACCATCATCATATTTTTTCCAAAGAATAACCTACAAACAGACGTCAGATGAAACATTTCTTTCATCTAAGTCAGTAAGATGTTGATATTTATAACTCGAATTAATACTTTTAATTTGAAAAAATTCAGATGAATCAATAAAATGATTATTACTCTAAAAGAAAGTTCATGAAAAGCTAATTTGCAAAATAAGATACACTTAAAGATTGTCATGTGTTTTAGTCATGCTTGTAAAAGCAATGAAATGACAGAAATAGAATCTGAGTATTAATTGTAAACTTGGAAATAATTATGCTTCTTTAGGTTTCTTTAGGAAAAGCCAAACTAAAATTCTATATATTAAAAAAAGAAATTTGGAAGATGTTTTAAAACACCTGAAGAAGATGGTGGAAGAGACTGACAGTGAGATGGAGAGTGCCAGCTGGTGATGAATTGTCACAGTCTTTGTACACCGGGACCTGGGGACTGGAGTCGATGAGAAGAGAGATGCAGGGGACCCAAGTCATGAGTGAAACAAGGGTGCTTTATTTGCAGAAATGCATGTTTTTATATCTTAATACAAGACAGTTTTAGGCAGTAAAAACTTGAGCAAAAACAAAGCCAAGCAAATAACAATCTTCAAAGGGCCAGAAAGCATTCCATATCCTGAGTAAGAGGAGGCATAACTGAATAGATTACCTTTAAGTAAAAGGTCACTGAAGGGAGTCACTGAAGGGAGTCACTGAAAGGAATTCAAGCAGGTGCTCTTTCCCATGATCTCAGTCCTGAGAACTGCGTGCAGCTCTGCTCGTTCCTGTTTTCCAGGAACTGATAAGGAACAGAGAGTCCTTGAGAAATGGCACACAAAGGAAGAAAACATATTGGATCCCTTAAAGTTGAACGTCCCCTGACAATGAATATTATGGATACTGGGCTATTTTAAGTTGAGAGGAATCTGTTATCAATCTACTTGCATCACCTTCCTTCTTAGATATAAATATTAGTTCCAGAATGACATGAACTCTTCTCAAGAGAGTTCAAATAACAAACACATAGGAAATATAAGTATGATTATTAAAAACCTTTTATTAATCTCTTTCTTTTGTTTTTCTGCTCATCAGGGGAACCTGAAGACCCAAGAGTAATTCTATCCCCTGAGACACTAAATCAAGTTAATCTCCTACCCAACTAGCTGTGTTAGTTTCCATTCTCTGCACATAAACTAGTTGGGGCCTTGAACAGAGGGTAACCACTCTTTCTCACCAAGTAAATAGAACAGTACCTGTTCTTTTATTAGTAGCCTGCAAACAAATACCTCAACATAGCATATAGAAAGCTTAAAATTTTGGTTAAAAAAGAACTAAAAAGGGACATGAGATTTATGTTGAAAGACATCACATACTGGAAAGTAATTTCTTGAAAGGTAGATTTCTCTTGCTTCCGCTTATTTTCCTTCTTAAACTTTCATTCAGAGATAAGTTACTTGAGAATTGTTAAATTTCCACCTAAATACATCTAACAAGTCTCTCTCTCTCTCTTATGTATATATACAGTCAACATTTCAGTAACACGGGTTTGAACACTGCCATCTACTTACATGCAGACTTTTCCAATAAATATATTGGAAATATTTTTGGAGCTTTTTAACAATTTGAAAAAAAAATCACAAGTAGTATAGACTAGAAATATTGAAAAAAATAAGAAAAAGGTATGTTACAAATGCATAAATTATATGTAGATATTCATATTCAGGCATATTCACCAGGCATACCCTGGTGGCTCAATGGTAAAGAATCTGCCTGCAATGTGGGAGACTCAGGTTCAATTCCTGGGTCAGGAAGATGCCCTGGAGAAGGGATGGCAACCCACTCCAGTATTGTAGCCTAGAGAATACCATGGACAGAGGAGCTTGGCAGACTATAGTCTGAGGGTTTGCAAAGAGTCAGACACTACTGAGCGATTAACACTTTCACTTTCATTTTCATATAAGGTGAAAGGTATTTAGTGAAATATAATATAAGTGAAAGATATTTCAGTTTTCATATAAGGTGAAAGAAAGGCATAAGGTGAGAGATATTTAATATAAAGCTAACATTGTGGAAGCCTGTTAGTTTTTGAACCATATCATAACTTTGTTTTCAAAGACTTATATTACCATACAGAATGCCTCTTTCCATCATCATGGAAGAAACTATATTAGCCTATCATCACAGATAAGTGGTTTAAAAAAAAAAGAAGTAATAATGTTTTTAATACTGTGCAAGGGATATAACTATAATATTTCATGACATAAGAATTTTCTAAGAATCCATTCATTAATATATGGGCCAGGCTACCTTGAAGCAATCATATAGCTGCTTCTTTCTTATTAATGCATGAAGTGTAACTGTTTTGTTTATTGTTTTAGTCACTAAGTCGAGTCTTACTCCTTTATGACCCCATGGACTGTAGCCTGCCAGGCCCCTCTGTCCATGGGATTTTCCAGGCAAGAATACTGGAGTGGGTTGCCATTTCCTCCTCCAGGGGATCTTCCCGACCTAGTGATTGAGCTCGTATCCCCTGCATTAGCAGGTGGATTCTTTACTGTGGAGCCACGAGGGAAGTCATGAGTTGTTATAGCTGTAAATAAATATGAATCTTTTCACTTTATCTTTTCATTTTTGAGATCTAGTGTTAGTAATATGTATAACATCTACAGTGTGTTCTATTCTATAAGACAATATTGATGTACATGGTGACACACAGATGATTCTCTTTGTAAACAGTTGACATACACTTACAGTCCCCATAAACACAGCACAGTAAGTATATTTTCTCATCCTTATGATTTTCTTTATAACATATTCTTTTGTATAGCTTACTCTATTATAAGAATATAGTATATAATGCATAAAACATACAAAATATGTGTTAACTGACTGCTATGTTATCTATAAGGTTTCTGGTCAACAGTAGGCTGTTAGTAGAGAAGTTTCTGGGGAGTAAAAAAGTTATATATGGATTTTTGGCTGTGAAGGAGATGAGTGAGACATTGATGCCACTAAACCATGCATTGTTCAAAAGTCAACTGTATACACAACATAAATACATATATATATGCTGTCTGTAATAAGGACCTATGAAGAGGGACTAAGCTGCTATTACATGAACAGACAAGTCAAACATTGATACCTTTCATTGATACTCCTATCTCAGGTTACCTTGCAATTCACCTGATGAAATTTTCATGCTTTATCTAATCTAAATCTGATGTATTCTCACAGTGGAATCCCAGTGGTACAGCGAAAATTTCCATTTTTTGAGTTCTGATATCCATATAGGTGATTAAGATAAGTCTATGTTATTTATCCTCTTATTTGAAAAATATAGCTTTATTATAGCTCAAGCCACATTGTCTGGAGAGATGATCATTTTTATGGGCTTTGCTAAGAGCAGAGAACCTTGTTTCTCCCATGTTGGTGAGTCATTGCTCAGGAAATAATAACAATCTTGATCTCAACAATATTTTGCATTAACTTACAAGCATCATCTCTTCCTCACTTCACACTGTAAACAATTCCTACTTCTCTTGACTTCAAGATGGCATAGGCCCTTTATTCTTTCGTTGATTCTGTCTTGTCACAGGTAGTAGGTTTTAAATATGCATCAGATATTTGATGGAATTGTCTTCTGTTGTGAGAGCATCACCTGGATTTACGAGTATTAGGAGTGGAAGATGCGGGGAGGGATATCACCTCTAATGATACTTTCATATTTAAGGTGAAATACGTATGTTAGAAACCAGCTCCTACCCAGTGAAATGTAGTTGGGAGAACACATATGAGCTCTGTTCTTAGAGCCTCATAAAGCATAGTCTCACATAAGACAAGCATCATACCAGCAATCTTATGAGGGTTGGTATTTTATTGATCGTATTGGAGATTGTAAAATTCTGTACTGGAGTTTAGATTCTTAACCTGCTCTAAGAGTATTTCCTATATAAGCAGGAAGTGGTATTAATGAGACACAAGTACCAACACCAGTGATGAAATTTTCCTTGAAGTTGTAGCTTTTGAAATTGAGAAGTCTCTATAGCACAATAAGAATTTATTTTTTTCTTTCTATATATACACATATATGATATATATTATATACATGTATAATATATATTATGCATACATATATATCATATATTATATATATGGCAATTTTGTAATAAAATGCACAGTGCTGTGAGGTTCACTATCATTTACTGAGCAGCCCCAAAGCTTCAGGGAACTAAATAACAACAACCTCAATAAGTTTGTAAGTGGATCGTGAGCCTCAGACAAGATTTCAGACTCAGCCAAAACCTTGATTTCAATGTGATGAGTCCTTGAGTAGGAAAACCCAGCTGACTTGACTCAAAAAACCTTTAAGACAGTAAATTTGAATTGTTTTATGCTACTGAATTTGTACTCATTTATGATACACCAATAGATGAATTCATAGAATTTCTCCACTTCCTTTTGCATATCTGTATGTGTGTGTGTGAGAGAGAGAGAGAGAGGATGATGATGAAATCATTCCATTACTTTTTTCAAAGAAGCTTCATAATAAGCAAAGTTGAGTATGACTCTAGAATTATCTACCTTGAATGATGCAGCTTCTATCTAGAGAATGGGTTCTCAGTTCTCCCTTAAGGCTGGGTGCTTTTCATATTCCCACAGAGAGAGAGCAAAAACTTGGGGAGATGACAAACATGAGCCTAGTGACAACATTCATCCTCTCAGGCCTTCCCCATCCACCAGATCTGGACACATTCCTCTTTGGAATTTTCCTGGTGATCTATGTCCTCACTGTGATGGGGAACCTTCTCATCCTGCTGGTGATTATAGTGAATCCCCACCTGCACACCCCCATGTACTAGTTCCTGGCCAACCTGTCCTTCATTGACATGTGGTTCTCCACGGTCACTGTGCCCAAGATGCTGATGACCCCGGTGTCCCCAGAAGGCAGTGCTATCTCCTTCCCCAGCTGTGTGGCCCAGCTCTACTCCTCCCACTTCCTGGGCAGCACCGAGTGCTTCCTCTACACCGTCATGTCCTATGACCGCTTCCTGGCCATCAGTTACCCGCTCAGGTATGCCAGCATGATGAGTGGGAGGACGTGTGCTCTCCTGGCCACAACCATGTGGCTCAGTGGCTCTGTGCAGTCTGATGTCCAGATCACACTGATGTTCCATTTGCCCTTCTGTGGACCAACCAGATCCAACATTACATCTGCAATGCACCATCTGTCCTCAAACGGCCTGTGCAGACATGTCCACTGTGGAGATGGTGATCTTTGTCAACATTGGGTTGGTGGCTTCAGGCTGCTTTCTCCTGATAGTGCTGTCCTACGTGTCCATCGTCCATTCCATCCTGAAGATCCACACCTCAGAGGGGCAATGGAGAGTCTTCCAGACCTGTGCCTCCCACTGCACTGTGGTTCTTTGCTTCTTTGTTTCCTGTGTTTTCATTTACCTGAAACCAGCTTCCAAGGAGGTTGTGAACAGGATTGTGGCTGTTTTCTACACTGTGCTGACACCCCTTCTGAACCTGTGGTCTACACCCTAAGGAATAAGGAAGTGAAGAAAGCTCTGTTGAAGCTTAAAGACAAAGTAGCATATTCACAAAGCAAACAATCTCTGCACTGTACATATGCTTACTTCAAAAACAGTAATAAAATAATATAGTAATATAATTTCATCAACATGAAATGTACTATGTATATAGTTTTCAGTGTTAAACTTTATTCACACTACTTAGTCAGAAATATCTGTTTCACAGATTTCTTTGAGAATTTTTAAAAATTACAAGTTTTTTATTTACAATAAACATGCTTAAATTTTGATCTATGAACTCATTTCTCTGCAGTACATTTATGTTACATTTTTCCCACTCTTATTGACATGTAGTTGACATATAACATCGTTTCTGCCTTTTTAAGGGCTTCCCTGGTGGCTCAGATGGTAAAGAGTTTGCCTACAGTGAGAGAAACCAGGTTCTCTCCCTGGGTCAGGAAGATCTCCTGGAGAAGTAAATGGCAACCCACTCCAATATTCTTACCTGGAAAATCCCATGGACGGAGGAGCTACAGTCCATGGGGTCGAAAAGAGTCAAACAAGACTGAGCGACGTCACTTTCTACCTTTTTAAAAAGTAAATATTCAACCTGTATCTCAGATGCAGAGGAGTGACTTACTTATATATTCTTAAGTTGATAATATGATTTTTGTTTATGTCTTATGCACACCAACATGGGGTTTTAGAATCCAGGGACACTGTTAACACTGTTCAAGGACAGCAACAATTATCAGAGGTCATTTACTTATGGATGCAGCTGTGCATCTGCCTCCTCAGTTCTTTTTGTGGCTCCATGTGTGTGTGTGTGTGTGTGTGTGTGTGTGTGTGTGTGTGTGTTTACACGTGTCTGTTTGCATGAAGGTCCCAAGGTAACTAGTCCTGTTCCCAGGACATCTTGACCCTGGTCAGTGCTGCCACACTGTAAGAGTCCCACACTTCTGAGCAACTTGTCTCTCTAGATAGGTCTGCTAGGATAAGCTGTGGCTCTGAGAGACTCCTTTCAGAGACTGAAAACCATCACCACCTTCAGAGAGCCCTGTGGTTTTTCAGGTTTGGTCAGTGTGATCAGGAGGAAGCTACCATCAAATACCTTCAGTCTCCATCACACAATCTGACTTTAAATTCTTGTGTTACTGAACCAGATGCCCATATTCAGCACGATCATTCTATACTGGGCTATTTCACTATGGGTGGTGATGACAGTCATGCTGCTCAGAGAGCTCCTTAGATTACCAAACCTCAGCTTCCTCCAAGACAGGGACACTGTACATTGCAGGCTGAAGCCAAGGGTGCTTCCTATTTAGAAAGTAGAATAATTAAAGTGTAATTAAGTCACTTGGTATCATGGGATTTCAACATATTTCTTTCACAAGTTAGAAAAATAAAGCCTAGTAAAGACAAAACTTATGCCAGAAAGTGAAGATGAACTAAAGAGCCTCTTGATGAAAGTGAAAGAGGAGAGTGAAAAAGTTGGCTTAAAGCTTAATATTCAGAAAACTAAGATCATGGCATCTGGTCCCATCACCTCATGGGAAATAGATGGGGAGACAGTGGAAACAGTGTCAGACTTTATTTTGGGGAGCTCCAAAATCACTGCAGATGGTGATTGCAGCCATGAAATTAAAAGACACTTACTCCTTGGAAGGAAAGTTATGACCAACCTAGATAGCATATTAAAAAGCAGAGACATTACTTTGTCAACAAAGGTCCGTCTGGTCAAGACTATGGTTTTTCCAGTGGTCATGTATGGATGTGAGAGTTGGACTGTGAAGAAAGCTGAGCACCAAAAAATTGATGCTTTTGAACTATGGTGTTGGAGAAGACTCTTGAGAGTCCCTTGGACTGCAAAGAGATCCAACCAGTCCATCCTAAAGGAGATCAGTCCTGAGTGTTCATTGGAAGGACTGATGCTGAAGCTGAAACTCCAGTACTTTGGCCACCTCATGCGAAGAGTTGACTCATTGGAAAAGACCCTGATGTTGGGAGGGATTGGGGGCAGGAGAAGAAGGGACGACAGAGGATGAGATGGCTGGATGGCATCACCGACTCGATGGGCATGAGTTTGAGTAAACTCCAGGAGTTGGTGATGGACAGGGAGGCCTGGTGTGCTGCAATTCATGGGGTCGCAAAGAGTCAGACATGACTGAGCAACTGAACTGAAATACAAAACGCCCTAAAAAAAAAAAAGTGCATAGCTGCTGCTGCTGCTAAGTCACTTCAGCCATGTCCAACTCTGTGCAACCCCATAGACGGCAGCCCAACAATTTCCCCC
Organism: Odocoileus virginianus; assembly: GCF_023699985.2. Lineage (NCBI taxonomy): Eukaryota > Metazoa > Chordata > Mammalia > Artiodactyla > Cervidae > Odocoileus > Odocoileus virginianus. The sequence goes on from NW_027224281.1 coordinate 807,846, forward strand.
ATCCCTGGGATTCTCCAGGCAAGAACACTGGAGTGGGTTGCCGTTTCCTTTTCCATCACATGAAAGTGAAGTCACTCAGTCGTGTCCAACTCTTAGCGACCCCATGGACTGCAGCCCACCATGTTCCTCCATTCATGGGATTTTCCAGGCAAGATACTGGAGTGGAGTGCCATTGCCTTCTCCAAGTGCATAGGTACACAGCCCATAATCATGGACTTCCATGTGTAATAATGAAGATGTGACTGTATCTCAATTTCTCATCTATTAAAGACCTTCTCTAGCAATACTGTTCAGAGGATTAAATGACTTAGCAATACCAAGTCACAATAAATTCTCAAAGTTTTAAAATTAGAACATGCGACCACCAGCCAGATAGCCTGATTCTTAGAAGCTTTTCTTCTACAATTTATTTCAGTGACTCTCTAGCCACTGACATAATATTTGGTACATGCATGAATGTAACTTTCTTTAAATCACTGATAATAAATTATAGTCATGATTATCACCATTATTCACAATGTAATTATTCTGATTAGCTATTTTGATGAATTTTACATGGCCATATTTACTAGTTTTCAAGGAACTTAATAATTATAAAATCAACAAAAATTACATTCCACCAAATTATTCTAGAACAATTCAGAGACAAAAATATAAATATTACTGAGCTTAGGATATACTAGACACTTTATAATTTAATCATTACAAGAACCCTATGAGATCTGTACTGTTGATATATAAGGCAAGAAAACTAAAGATGATTAGGTCGCTTGCTCAAATATGCAGGGTTAGTAAGGAATATGGTCAAGGCTTAACCCCAGATATCCAGCACCAAAGCCCGTGATGTTAAACTTTACCCTACATTGCTATCACTAAATACTAGGAAACTTTTAAGTGTTTGGGGAGGACAATATCAATGAACATCAATAATCATTGAAACAACAAAGCAGATAATTTTGTACAGTTGTATTTTATATATCAAGTGCAATTTCTTATAAACTACTTTTCTCCCCATATACTATGAAAAGCACCTTCGCTACCTTACCTTTGCCTGATTTAGATTCTAAATGCTTCATCACACTTTATTTACATGCTCCACATTAAGTTGTGGACTTCTCAAGGAAAAATATTGTCTTATCCTGTAATAATCCATCTTTATAAATGTTTGCCTCCTTTCTTTAGGATGCTTCCTCTGCTATAGGCCATTTCTATTTCACAATATATTTATTTACTTTCTTAGAGACCCAACTTCTGATGCACACTCATAATATTAGGTATCACTCCTAAACAAGGGCCTACTCTTTCCCTCCATGCTGTTCCTGCTTTCCTTGTTCAAGTCCCTAATAACTTTAGTTTGTCAGATATTTCAATTAGGAGATAAAGCTATTGCATCAAATTTTACATGTCTAAACATTTCTCCCTCTTCTTCAACGTTTGTCTCTTATGTGATATGATTATCCCAGTATAAAGCTACTCTGAAACTCAGTGTCTGCCCATAATCCTTCCTCATACACTTCTTCATATAATTGAAAAGGGAATAAGAGAAGAGATAAATAGAAAAAAATGAAAGAGTTCAAATGGAATGAAAAATCTCTGCAAAATAAAGAAGAATAGTGGATAATTTTAATACTTCTGTAATGAATTCTTAATATCTTCAAATATTAATTGGGAAAAGTTTATTTTGTAAATACTTCGTTATGTCATTACTATGCCCTAAACATTATCAGGCCTGTTTTCAAAAGGGAAAAAAAAATTTTTTTCATTAATAAAATAATTCAGAGTTGATGTTTCCATTCCAGTTGGGGAATGATGAAAACAGAAAAATTTTCAACATCTTGTGTCATATAATCATGTATTCTCTTGGGTCTTTCCTTGCAGTAACAGCTATAGAGTATTGAACTTGTCCTTGGAGACTCATTATTATGCTATCATTCCCCTGCTAGCCCCAAATTTTAAAACATTGTTTGTAATAGCATGATGTGTCTAAGTGATTCCTTGAAGTTATAGTTTCTGAGTTAACTAGTAGCCAAAAGGGATCTTAAACTATAGAAGTACATAGTTAAATGATGAGATGTAAGTAGCTAGCATGGAAAGAAGCTGGCTAAATCCAGAAGGAATAGGATGACTTTTATAATAATCTTAATGTTGATACTGTTCATCCATTCAATCCTGCATTATCAGTTAATTAATTGATGCAATAATTCCTTTAAAATTTTAATTTAGTGACTATTATATTTAAGGCCCTGTGTGCTGCTGTTCATGAGGTCACAGAGAGTCAGACATGACTGGGCAACTGAACAACAACAAGATATTTAAGGCACAGGAAAAACAGAACATCAAGACAGTATTCGTGTTCCAGAAGTCCAGCATCCATACCTGAAACACATAAGTAAACAAGTGAGTTTTAGAATGTCATAAAGTATACATCAGGTGAAACTGTAAACCATGTGGCATCTAACAGAGGTTAGGCAGTTGAGTGAGTCACAATCTGAAAATAAATAAAACTACATACACAGATAATAATCAAACATGTAGTTCATATTAATAACATGTGAGCATAAATAATATGGACTTCTCTGATGACTCAGTGGTAAAGAAACTATTTTCCAAAGCAGGAGATGCAGGTTCAGTCCCTGGGTAGAGAAGATCCCCTGGAGGATAAAATGCAACCCACTCCAGTATTCTTGCCTGCCTGGGAAATCACATGGATAGAGGAGCCTGGCAGACTATAGTCCATAGGGTCTCGAAGAGTCAGATACAACTGAGTACGTGTGAATAATATAGAGATTATTTCAGTTCACGTGTTTTGTAGTCTGCCCCCAAATTCTCAGAGATTCTGCTTTTCAGCCCAGGTCACAATGCATTTTGAGTCTTTTAGTTCTAACGAGAAGAAATTTTGGACACAAGAGACTAAATTCAAAACTTTTCACCTCCGTTTTTATTCTCTGATAATCTCAATGCCCAGACCATGCATACATATTGGCCAGGACCTGCCTCCTTCCAATCACAAGAAGGCCAGAATATGAATTCCTTTTGTGTCTCTGAGGTGGTGATGTGGAAATATTAGACAAGCTGTAGTAAGATATTAAAAGGAGTAAGATAGTAAAAGAAAGGTATGGAAGAGTATGAAATGGTTAGAATAACAGACTCAATAGATATGAATTTGAACAAACTCAAGGAAATAGTGGAGGACAGAGGAGCTTGGCACGTTGCAGTCCATGGGATCGCAAAGAGTGGGACACAATTTAGTGAGTGGACAACAAAACAACAGATTCAGTACCACTCTATGCATCTATTTCATGTACAGTCAGCAGAGGCAGTGGAAAGTAATAAAAAGAATTTTGAAAATATGTTTGAAATTTGTGCAGAATCAAGTCTGAAGTGGTCAGATGCCCTAATGATAGCACTTAAGATCATTAGATGTAAAGAGAAGACAAGGACTCTCCTGGAGTGAAATATTAATAAACAAGACATATAAGACTTTCCATCACTCCTCTAAAGGATGTCCATTGGATGTATATTCACATGTTTGATGATGTGATAGTAGGGTGTTTTGAAATCATTAATGAAGCATGACAAGCCATTCACAAGTGTTCACAGCTCCAAAGCTCTACTCAGAAGAACAATGTCATAACAGGCAATCTGCTGTGTATTAACTAAACATCGCAGTTAGAGGCCATGCTAAATTCTAAACAATCCAAGATCTTTACAGTCATTTAAGTACATGTATCAGCTTTCTATATTTTTTATATTGTTTTCCTCTATTTTATTTCCAACTGTGTTGTAAACTTCACAAGATGTTGTCTCTGTCCATGGGATTCTCCAGGCAAGAACACTGGAGTGGGTTGCCATTCCCTTCTCCAGGGGATCTTCCCGACCCAGGGATTGAACCCAGGTCTCCTGCATTGCAGGCAGATTCTTTACTGTCTAAACCACCAGGGAAGCCCACTTTAATGATCAGTAGTGTTTTATTTCTACCTACATATTTACCTTTTCCAGTGCTATTTATTCCTTCTTGTACTTCCATCTGGGATCATTTTATTCAATTTTAGAATTTCCTGTGGCAATTTCTATATTGAGGGGCTATATTTTATATTGTTGATACTTGTTAATAGAGGCTACTTCATCATGGCTGTGTAGAAATAGTTTTCCTCTTTCATTTTTAATTTGTAATTTTACTTTTCTGTTTGCCTGATTTTAAAAATCAACTTTAGAGAGGTGTAATGTGCTTACACTAAAATGCATCCATTTTGGGTACACAGTTTCACCTGTTATGACAAATGTTAACTTCCACCAAAAGCAGGATTAAAAAACCTCTCCATCACTGTATGGAACACCTTGTGTCCCTTCTTGGTCATTTCCCACCTCGTGAGACCCAGACTCAACTGCGTTCTCTCAGTGTAGATTAGATTTATCCTAGAGCTTCCTATACATGGGATCATATCTTACATATACTTTTGTGTCTCATTAATTTTTTTAACTGAAGTATAGTTGATTTATTGTATCATATTAGTTCCAGCTATACAGTATATTGATTAAGTATTTTTACAGATTATATGCCCTTAAAAATTACAATTTTTTGTAATTCCTTGTGCTATACATTATATCCTTGTGGCTTATTTATTATATATAGTAGTTTGCATATCTTAATCCCATTTCTTTTGTTCATCTGCCTTTTCCTCCTTCATCTGTGTATTTGTACATAGCAATAATTCATTTCTCACTGAAGGGTAGTTGATTCTATGAATACATCACAAATTATCACCTATCATTGAACATTTGTGTTTCTTCCAGATTGGGTATATTATTAATGAAGATGTTATGTATATTTATTTGCAAATATTTGTGGGCATTTGTTTTCAATATTCCTGGGTAAACGTCAAAAAGTAGAATGGCTAAGTCAAATGATAAGTCAAATTACAAGTCAGCTATACCATTTTATATATCCACCAGTAATATATGACTTCCAATTGCTCTGTAACCTCACTAATATTTGATGTTGTCACTTTTAAAACTTTAACCAACTGGATATGTGTGATAACACTTTATTATGACTTAATTTTACATTTTATTGTTGATTAATGATGCACGTTTTTCATCTTTGACTATTCACTTATTTCCTTTGTGTAGTCAAGTCTTTTGTCCATTTCTCATTGAACTGTTTGCTTTTGATTATTGATTTATGAGATATCTTTACACATTTATTACAAATATTTGCATCCAATGTTTGTCATACCTACCCATGTTTTCATTAAACATGAGACTACTCTCAGCAACTATATGCCAATAAAATGGACAACTTGGAAGAAATGGATGAATTCTTAGAAAAGTATAACCTTCCAAAACTGAACCAGGAAGAAATAGAAAATCTTAACAGACCCATCACAAGCATGGAAATCAAAACTGTAATAAAAAATCTTCCAACAAACAAAAGCCCAGGACCAGATGGCTTCACAGGTGAATTCTACCAAAAATTTAGAGAAGAGCTAACACCTATCCTACTCAAACTCTTCCAGAAAATTGCAGAGGAAGGTAAACTGCCAAACTCATTCTATGAGGCCACCATCACCCTAATACCAAAACCAGACAAAGATGCCACACAAAAAAGAAAACTACAGGCCAATATCACTGATGAACATAGATGCAAAAATCCTCAACAAAATTCTAGCAAACAGAATCCAACAACATATTAAAAAGATCATACATCATGGGCTGGGCTTTATCCCAGAGATGCAGTGATTCTTTAATATCTGCAAATCAATCAATGTGATACACCACATTAACAAATTGAAAGATAAAAACCATATGATTATCTCAATAGATGCAGAGAAAAGCCTTTGACAAAATTCAACATCCATTTATGATTAAAAAAAAAAAAAAAAACCCTCCAGAAAGCAGGCATAGAAGGAACATACCTCAACATAATAAAAGCCATATATGATAAACCCACAGCAAACATTATCCTCAATGGTGAAAAATTGAAAGCATTTCCCCTAAAGTCAGGAACAAGACAAGGGTGCCCACTCTCACCACTACTATTCAACATAGTTTTGGAAGTTTTAGCCACAGCAATCAGAGAAGAAAAAGAAAAAAAGGAATCCAGATTGGAAAAGAAGAAGTAAAACTCTCACTATTTGCAGATGACATGATCCTCTACATAGAAAACCTTAAAGAAAAAAAAAGAAAAAATAAAACCCTAAAGACACCACCAGAAAATTACTAGAGCTAATCAATGAATATAGTAAAGTTGCAGGATATAAAATTAACACAGAGAAATCCCTTGCATTCCTATACACTAACAATGAGAAAACAGAAAGAGAAATTAAGGAAACAATTCCATTCACCATTGCAATGAGAAGAATAAAATACTTAGGAATAAATCTACCTAAAGAAACAAAAGACCTATATATAGAAAACTATACAACACTAATGAAAGAAATCAAAGAGGACACAGATAGAGAAATATACCATGTTCACAGGTCAGAAGAATCAATACAGTGAAAATGAGTATAATACCCAAAGCAATTTACAGATTCAATGCAATCCCTATCAAGCTACCAACAGTATTTTTCAGAGAACTAGAACAAATAATTTCACAATTTGTATGGAAATACAAAAAAAAACTCAAATAGCCAAAGCAATGTTGAGAAAGAAGAAATGGAACTGAAGGAATCAACCTGCCTGACTTCAGACTATACTACAAAGCCACAGTCATCAAGACAGTATGGTACCAGCACAAAGACAGAAATATAGATCAATGGAACAGAATAGAAAGCCCAGAGATAAATCACACACCTATGGACACCTTATCTTCAACAAAGGAGGCAAGAATATACAATGGAGAAAAGACAATCTCTTTAACAAGTGGCACTGGGAAAACTGGTCAACCACTTGTAAAAGAATGAAACTAGAACACTTTCTAACACCATACACAAAAATAAACTCAAAATGGATTAAAGATCTAAATGTAAGACCAAAAACTATAAAACTCCTAGAGGAAACCATAGGCAAAACAAACTCTGACATAAATCACAGCAGGATCCTCTATGACCCACCTCCCAGAGTAATGGAAATAAAAGCAAAAATAAATAAATGGGACCTAATTAAGCTCAAAAGCTTTTGCACAACAAAGGAAACTATAAGCAAGGTGAAAAGACAGCCTTCAGAATGGGAGAAAATAATAGCAAATGAAGCAACTGACAAAGAATTAATCTCAAAAATATACAAGCAGCTCATGCAGCTCAATTCCAGAAAAATAAACAACCCAATCAAAAAATGGGCCAAAGAACTAAATAGACATTTCTCCAAAGAAGACATACAGATGGCAAACAAATACATGAAAAGATGCTCAACATCATTCATTATTAGAGAAAGGCAAATCAAAATCACAATGAGGTACCATCTCATGCCAGTCAGAATGACTGCTATCAAAAAGTCTATAAACAATAAATGCTGAAGAGGGTGCGAAGAAAAGCAAACCCTCTTAAACTGTTGGTGGGAATGTAAACTAGTACATCCACTATGGAGAGCAGTGTGGAGATTCTTTAAAAACTGGAAAAAGAACTGCCATACAACCCAGCAATCCCACTGCTGAGCATACACACCAAGGAAACCAGAATTGAAAGAGACACGTGTACCCCAATGTTCATTGCAGCACTGTTTACAATAGCTAGGACATGGAAGCAACCTAGATGTCCACTGGCAGATGAATGGATAAGAAAGCTGTGGTACATATACACAATGGAATATTACTCAGCTATTAAAAAGAATGCATTTGAATCAGTTCTAATGAGGTGGATGAAACGAGCCTATTATACAGAGTGAAGTAAGTCAGAAAGAAAACACCAATATAGTATATTAACACATATATATGGAATTTAGAAAGATGGTAATGATGACCCTATATGCAAGACAGCAAAAGAGACACAGATGTAAAGAACAGACTTTTGGACTCTGTGGGAGAAGGTGAGGGTGGGATGATTTGAGAGAAGAGTGTTGAAACATGTTTATTACCATCTGTGAAATAGATTGCCAGTCCAGGTTTGATGCATGAGACAGAACACTCAAAGCCGGTGCACTGGGTTGACCCTGATGGATGGGATGGGAAAGGAGGTGGGAGAGCGATTCAGGATGGGAGACACAGGTACACCCATGGCTGATTCATGTCAATGTATGGCAAAAACTGCTACAATATTGTAAAGTAATTAGTCTCCAATTAAAATTAATAAATTAACTTACAAAAATAAATAAATAAGATAATTTTTCTATAAAGAGTAAGGTAGCACTCAAAATTTGGTTTTTACTAATGGTTTTTCTGCTTTATTTGTTGAAAGCACTATACTTTCCCCTTTGAAATGCTTTGGCATATTGATTAAACATTGTCTGAGTGACATGTGTGGGTGTGGATCCACATTCTGCTCCATTGACCTACTTGTCAGTACTTCATGCCAGGTGTGCAAACTTGATTACTATGATTTACAGTACTATCACAGTTTTTAAACATGTGGGTTTTATGTTTCCATGATGACTATATGCACCTTCACTCCCAAATCCTCCAGCTGCCCCTTTGTTATTCAAATGAATGTTTTCAATTCCTCATTTCCTTTTAATCGCCTACAAATATTCCATGGATGATGTTTACATGTCATCTCTGTGGTGGAATAGTTCAGTGGCATGAAGAAACTAGAAGAGCAACAGCTTTGGTCCTTGAATCCTTTGCTCCCAGGACCATGTCACTGAGAAGCAGCCACTTTCATAAGCACCTTCTCTGGGACTCCTTAAATTTACAGTCTCTGCAAAGGTCTTTTCGTGGTATTGTAAGAAATGATTCTGTAAGGTTCAATAGCAGATTTGTGTAAATCTTCTTGGACTTAACTTTGGAAACATAGGAAGGGCAGTGGTTTTCCTTTACTGATCTGGCCCCTTTATTCTGCTCAATAGAAGTTTTCTTCTCCAGGTTTAGGAAATGGATGTTTAAAAAGCCACCAGAAACCAAAGAATGTTGTGGCTAATCGTCTCCTTGCTTACTAAATCTGTAGGCTTTTCTTGCCTTGTCTCCTAGGCTACACTATCAACCAGGTGATTTTACCTGAAACTTTCATGGGTATTTCATTCAAGTAATTCCAGAGTTATACGTTTCATTCTATCCTAAGAACTTACCCTTATCACATTCTCTGTGTGTTGAGTTTTATCACAATTACCAAAGTGTATTAACCTTCTCTAGCAGCTTTACCTTCTCATGAAGTTGGCCCTTCACCATCCATTGCACCATCTTGATTCTTACTATTACTGCCTGAAGGTAAAGAATCCACCTGCAATGCAGGAGATATGGGTTAGAACCCTGGGTTGGGAAGATCCCCTGGAGAAGGGAAAGGCTACCCACTCCAATATTCTGGCCTGGAGAATTCCATGAACTATACAGTCCATGGGGTCGCAAAGAGTTAGACACAACTGAGTGACTTTCACTTTCACTGCCTGAACCTGGGTTTTCATTTTTTTTTTCTTTTCCTAATATGCAGTTGAAAAAGCTCTTTAGTTGATCTTTCTGCCTTAAGGCTTACCTTCCTCCCATCTTTCTTCACACACTAATTACATCTCTAAATATAAATATGGTCATATGACAGTTACATTGGCTGTATTTCAATTACTCTCCCAATTTTGAGAGATAAGAATCCTTCATCCTAGTATTGTATATATGTTCCTTCATAATTAGTCTGATTTTTATGACTGTTTCTTAAACACCCTATTCTTCTTGTATAATTATAAAGACTACAAGCTCCTTGAGGTCTATGTCTGTTTAGTCTTTGTACTCACAGTTTGTACCACATAGTAGCCACTAAATACATATTTATATATTGAATAAATATTGATTCACTCAGAAAAGCAAAAAAAAAAAGAACACAAAAAAAACTAAATAAAAAACCCTCAAAGTTATTTTATCTATTTCTTTAACAAAATAACAATATTTGATAGCTTTATTGAGTGGTCAATATTCACATCAGCTAAAACATCATCATATAAGAGATCCTTATGGTCTTGGAACTGCTCAATATATATATTGACTGTGATGGTGGATACACAAACCTACAGGAGTTGAAACTATGTACAACTTAACATACACACACATAAATAAATCTGGGAAAATCTGAATAATCTGTGATTTATATCAATGTCCAAATCCTAGTTGTGGTATTATGGTACAGTCTGCTAATCATTATCATTGGGGGAATCTGGGCAAGGATTCTCTCTGTATACAAGGAATCTCTCTCTGTATTATTTCTTATAACTTTATATTACAGTTATACCAATAAAAATTTCAATTAAAAAAGACACTGACTTTTATTTACCTTTTGTGTCTTCATTAAAAATCTAAATAACTTTCAACATGGTTTTGTTTCATACATATTATTATAGTATTTTGAGTCTTCCAGTGAATTTCCAAGTTAAAACAATTAATGAGTCTCCTCCTGGGCACCCATGACACCTACCTCAATGTACCTTATTTGATGCTGCATTTATTTTTCTCCCTTACCCAACAATGACCTTTGTGAAAGTAGAGATTTTGGTCTTTCTGTGTTTCTATTGTTTACAATGTGCTTTGTGCTGTGTGCTCTGTGCTAAGTTGCTTCAGTTGTGTCGAACTTTTTGTGAACCTATGAACTATAGCCTGTCCATGGGATTTTCCAGGCAAGGATACTGGAGTGGGTTGCCATTTCCTTCTCCAGAGAACTTCTCTTAAATTATTGCCATTAAAAGGCTGCTTAAGCTGGAACTCTGCACGGGAGAAAAAGTGAAAGATTACTGTTTTCATTAAAGAATTAATTGAAATGTCCCTAAAAAGTATCAGTTCTTTTTTTTTTTTTAGTATAAATTCTTGTTGGTGTTTAACTTAATTATAAATAAAAGTTAGTCATATCTGATCTGTGTTGATTATTTACTTTGAGTAAATACTGACTCACTTTTTCAGTTTCAACAGGGATTTCTTCATTTCCTTGTTCCTCAGGGTGTAGACCACAGGGTTCAGAAGGGGTGTCAACACAGTGTAGAAAACAGCCACAATCCTATCCACAACCTTGGAGCCTGGTCTCAGGTAAATGAAAACAAGGGGAACATAGAAGCAAAGGACCACAGTGCAGTGGGAGGCACAGGTCTGGAAGGCTCTCCCTCTCCCCGCCGAGATGCAGATCTTCAGGATGGAATGGACGACAGACATGTAGGACAGCACAGTAAGAAGAAAGCAGCCCAAGGTCACCAACCCAATGTTGACAAAGATCACCATCTCCACGGTGGACGTGTCTGCACAGGCCAGTTTGAGGATAGACGGTGCATCACAGATGTAATGCTGGATCTGGTTGGGTCTGCAGAAGGGCAAACGGAATGTCGGTGTGGTTTGGGCAGCAGAGTGCAGAGAACCACTGAGCCACGTGATTGTGGCCAGGATGGCACATGTCCTCCCACTCATCATGCTGGCATACCTGAGTGGGTAACTGATGACCAGGAAGCGGTCATAGGACATGACGGTGTAGAGGAAGCACTTGGTGCTGCCCAGAAAGTCAAAGGAGTAGAACTGGGCCACGCAGCTGGAAAAGGAGATAGGACTGCCTTCAGGAGATACTAGGGTCATCAGCATTTTCAGCGTAGTGACCGTGGAGTACCTCATGTCAACGAAGGACAGATTGCTCAGGAAGTAGTACATGGGGGTGTGCAGGTGGGGATTCACTATAATCACTAGCATGATGAGAAGATTTCCCACCACAGTGAGGACATAGATCACCAGGAAGATTCCAAAGAGGAATGTGTCCAGCTCTGGAGAATGCGGAAGGCCCGAGAGGATGAACGTCGTCACTAGGCTCACATTTGTCATTATGTCCTCTGTATGGTACTCTGTTCCTACAGGAAGGACAGCAAATCCAACACTTAATATGAGAACATACTTAATATGAGAACATATTTCGATATGAAATATACCAACTGCATCTTAGCTTATAGAGAAAACAATGGATAAATTTTTCTTTATCTTTTACAAAGATAGCAGATAGCATGTTTGCTTCATCATGGGGCTCTGAGGAGGAATGGTTGTTTCTCTATTGCAGAACCTAAATCACCCAATAGAAAAGAATAAGCCAAATTAAAAAGAGGACTAAATTTATATGAAATCAGCTAAATAGAAAAGAGGAGTAAATTTTATAGTGTTTTTTTCTGTAGAATTAGGAAAGATATACCCAAACTAGCTACTTTTCAGAGTTGGTAGCTACTCTAAGAATAAAGCCTCTCTCTCTTTCCCTTTTTCTTTTTCTCTTTCTGTTTTTCTGTAATATACATGCCTTTGCAGACACCATAGAAACAGACAGAAATATATGCCACATACACACATACTTCCAAACATACAGATTTTGTCTGTTGATCATCAGAGAGTTTCCACAATAAATATAAGATCCTAAAGATTTCCCCAGTGGCTCAGTCAGTAAAGAATCTGCCTGAAATGCAGAAGACATGGGACTTGATCTCTAGGTCAGGAAGATCCCCTGGAGGAGTACATGGCAACCCACTCCATTATACTTGCCTGGAGAATCCCATGGACAGAGGAGCCTGGCGGGCTACAGTCCGTGGGGTCGCAAAGAGTCGGACACGACTGAAGCGACTGAGCACACAAAGAGAACTTCATCCTTGATTGCGGAGAGAAAACTGCCTTCCTAAAGCTCTCGGTTCAGCCGTAGGTGTGTCAAGGCAGGAGCCCAATACGGGTCCAGCATTAGTTGCAGCCAGATTCCTCCATCCCACCCTAGACCACGCTTTCCTGTTTCTAAGTGAAATTTGGCACCAAACTTATGCACTGGTGGTCAGAATATCACTGCTTTCCTCAACTCCTCTTATACAATGTTTATTTGTATTTATAAATTTTTATTTTATCTCCTTTCCCTCCAGGATTTTAAGCAATCAATCATCTTCCTTAAAAAGTGTGATCAACGCCAGCCCAGGTTGGATGCATGAGACAAGTGCTCAGGGCTGGTGCACTGGGAAGACCCAGAGGGATGGGATGGAGAGGGAGGCAGGAGGGGGGATCAGGATGGGGAACACATGTAAATCCATGGCTGATTCATGTCAATGTATGGCAAAAACCACTACAATAATTAAAAGTAATTAGCCTCCAACTAATTATTTATTTATTCCAAAATAAATGGAAAAAAAATGTGTGATCAAATCATCTCACAATGTATTTAGAGATGGCCATGAAGGGTTCAATCTATTTAAATAGTAATGAATAGAACTAAGCTATATGTATGGTAATTGAGTTCTAAGACTGAATATTTATATTTGCTATAAAACAAACACAAATGTGTTTTTAAAAGTAAAGGATAATAGGTAGTTTGAAATCACTTTTATTTTTTTCTAGGATTTCTATTATTCCAGGACTCATACTGTAAGTATTTTTATTTTGTTTTGTTTTGTTTGAGTGATCTGAGTGAACAATTACATATTCAAAGAGAAAAGGAATAAAATGAAGAAATGAAGAGAAATTTGGTTGGACACCTGGATCCCTCTAATAAATGAGGAACATTTCTCCTTGAATTTTGAAGATGCTAATGCCACAAAGAGTCATATAAGCAACACACTTCTATTCTGGAGCATGTGGTAAAATCAGAGTTTTTCTTTTGTCTAAAATGTAGATTTGTAAAGCCATGGTGCATAGAGGAAGAACCTTATTGACTTGTAATTTTATGGAATTTTATATTGTCTTTTTTATAAAATGACACAAAGGTGGTTCCATAACGCATGACAAAAGCAATATCTGCTTATGCTGAAGATGTAAAACAAAACTATGACCATAAATACATTGTAATCACCCCAAAATTCCAAACAATGAAAAACACCAAGATTTTGCTACTTACCAATCTTACAAGTAGGATTTGGATCATTAAGTAAAATTCAAAATTTAAAGAAACTGTCCATCTTTGATGAGTAGAGTGCTTCCTTTTCCCCTCATAGACAAAACCACAAGAGGAAAAGCTAGAGAAACATTTATTTTAAATAATATAAATTTAAATTGATTTGATATCTCAAGAGATACTGTTTTGGCTCTTGAATCCTCATGGATGAGAATGTTCCACATTATGAAAAATCATTAGCTTTTTTTTTTTTTTTCCAAATGCCTTTCTTTGCATTTGATGGGCCATCATTCCATAAGACTTTTTACTTAGCCCAAAATTAAATTCCAAGTTAAATAACTGTGACACTCTTGGTTAAAAAATTCCTTGTGCTGGGAATGATTTAGTTTTATGGTATTGGGTGTTGTTTTCTTTGATTTCTTCTTTAAATTCAAGGTGAAAACTGTGGGCTTTAAACTCCAAAAGGATAATTCTCTGGTGAAGTACATCATCTCTTTGATGACTCTTGCACTGTCTGGTGATTAGGTCCATCACAAGGAGAAGTTCTGGGGCTTCTTTGCTCTGGGAATGATTTGAGACTTACTTCTATATAAACAGCTTGCTAATTAAGCTTCTTCCTCTTGGGACTTAGCAGACTGCAGGTTCCTAGTCAAGAATGGATGATCTCTCGCCATCCATTGGTGATGGTCTGATTCAGAGACTTTCTCTCTTTTCAGAGATTTCTGCCTGTGTATTTTTAATCCTTTTGTTGTTGTTGTCCAGTTGCTCAGTCATGTCACACTCTTTGTGACCCCATTCCTATAATATGTCAGGTTTCCCTGTCTTCACCATTTCCTGGAGCTTGCTCAAACTCATGTCAATTGAGTTGGTGATGCCATCCAACCATTTCGTCCTCTGTCATCCCCTTCTCCTCCTGTCTTCAGTCTTTTCCAGCATCAGGGTCTTTTCCAGTGAGTCAATTCTTCACATCAGGTGGCCAAAGAATTGGAGCTTCAGCTTCAGCATCAGTCCTTCCAATGAATATTCAGGGTTGATTTCCTTTAGGATTGACTGGTTGGATCTCCTTGCAGTCCAAGGGACTCTCAAGAGTCTTCTCCAACACCACAGTTCAAAAGCATCAATTCTTCAGTGTTCAGCCTTCTTTCTGGTCCAACTCTCACATCCATACATGACTACTGGAAAAACCATAGCTTTGAATAGACGGACATTTGTCAGCAAAGTAATGTCATTACTTTTCAATATATAGACAATTTACCCTTTCAAATTATGTAATTGTATATTTATTTACATGAAAATAGAAACATGAATGAAATAATTAGGATAGAGAGCAACCATATACACAATTTAAATATATATTCTCATGAAAGTTAAAGATATATGAAAGTTGAATCTGAATGAACTCCAACAATATTTCTCAGCTCCTAAATCTGTATTGTAATGACTGGTATTGCAAAAAAAAAAAAAAAAATAGAGCAGTTTAAATGTTTGTTGTTATTTAAAATGTTAGTATAGCACGCAACATAAAATTTTACTTAAAATACATGTGCACACACCCACATGCACATACCAATTCTTAAAATCTTACTCCATAAACATCAAATACAAGAGATAACTTGATTAAAAAGAGGGCAAAAGTCTCATATGGACAGTCTACAAAGAAAACACAACAAGCATATAAAAAGATGGTCAATATCACTAATCATTAGGGAAATTCAAATCAAATTCACCATGAGATATCACCTCACAACCAAAGGAAAAAAGAATAGAAATGTGGAGGAACTGGAACCATTGTGCATTGTTGGTGGGAATTCTAAAATAGTGTATCCACAGTGGAAAAAACAGTATGGAGATTCTTCCAAAAATTTAGAAATAAAGTTACTCTATGATTCAGCAATTCTACTTCTGACTATACACCTAAAAGGATCCTGAATATTCATATTTATAGAATGTTAACAGCAGCATTATTCAAAATAAGTAGCTGGTGGAAGCTATTCAAGGGTCCATTGATGATGGATGAATAGTCAAAATGTGATGTATGCATACATGGAACATTACACACACTTTAAAAGGGAAAGGAATTGACACAGATGGATGCTTCTAGATGGGTGAAACTTGAGAAGATTGTGTTAAGTGATTTAAGAAGTCACAAAAGACAAAAATGTAGGAATCAAATTATATGAAGTTTTTAGAGTAGTGAAATGATAGAAAAAGAAGGAAGAATTGTGGTTGCCAGGGACTGGGGAAGGGGAAAATAGATGGATATAAGTTAATGGATATAGAGTTTCCTTTTGCTATATGAAAAAGTTGCAAAGTTTGGTTGCTCAGTAGCCTGAATATACTTAACACTTTTGAGCTGTGTACTTAAAATGGTTAAGATGGTAAATTTAAGCTTTGTATTGCTTTTCCACTATTTAAAATGAGGCTCCTTTGGGATGGACAGGTACACACTGCTCTATTTAAAATGGATAATCTACTGTATAGCACAGGGAACTCTGCTCAATGTTATGTGGCAGCCTGGATGGGAGGGGAATTTGGGGGAGAATGGATACATGTATATGTATGGCTGAGTCCCTTCGCTGTTCACCTGAAACTATCACAACATTGTTAATCAGCTATAATCCAATATAAAATCAAAAGTAAAAAGAAGCCTCCTTCTCTGGTTCTCACATATCCTGGGATTTTTGAGTTTGTTAGTTCTCTTCTTTTTCTTATAACTTCATGTACTCTTGAACCCACTCAAATTACTGTTAAATTGTTGAATACCTCAGTTTGCTGTGGGCGGAGAAGAGTCTGAGAAATGCAGTCTTAAGTAGGCTTCAGGGGGTCTGCCTGGACTTATCATTTGTTTCCTTACTCCTTACCAGACAGTGTGTAATTCAATTGCTTTACATGTTATATCTCATTTATCTACACAAAATGCTGAGATTACTTTACAGAAGGTGAAACAAGGCTTAGGGATATTGGGTAGATTTCTGTAAATTATAGTTTGTGCATAGAATTAGGATTCCATCTCAAATCTTCAAGCAGCTCTACTCAATATAGCAGTTTTGCAAAAATTTTGAAAATAAACATGTGACCTTCTACATACACACACCAAAACATCTTACCTCAGCTTTTTTTCCTTTCAATTTCTCTGACATATGAGTGTTAGTCACTCAGTCTTTTCTGACTTTTCGATCCCATGGACTGTAGCCTGCTAGTCTCCTCTGTCCATGGAATTCTTCAGGCAAGAATACTGGAGTGGGTTGCCATTCTCTTCTCCAGATGTATGACAGTATTCCCATACTATTTCTTATTCCTATCTTCAAACCCTGAAAACACCCATCCTGTTGTTATCCCTTCTTTTTCTTCTACAAGTAAACTTACAAGTAAACAATTAAACTTCTACAAGTTACTCTGTGTCTTTTCTACTTTTTATTTATTTATCCTTCCTAACCCCAACTCTGAACACTTTTATAGACCAAGATCAATTCAATGGTGTTTATTTCTTAATCAAAATCATGTTTATCATCTTTTTTAATTTATACAGCCTGCACAGGTTTTTCAAGTAGTCATCATGCTTCAAATTATTAAAGATAATCAAAGATAAGTAGGATGGTAGAATTATTAACATTTTTTACAATATTTTTTAATGATTTGTGGTATTTACACATTGAGGGCAGGAGGAGAAGGGGACGACAGAGGATGAGATGGTTGGATGGCATCACCAACTCAATGGACATGAGTTTGGGTAAACTCCGGGAGTTGGTGATGGACAGGGAGGCCTGGCATGCTGCAGTTCATGGGGTTCCAAAGAGTAGGACATGACTAAGTGACTGATAGGTTTGGCTGTGCTGGTTCTTCATGGCTGCTCCAGCTTTTCTCTAATCATGGCTAGCAGGGTCTACTCTCTAATTGCAGTGGTCAGGCTTCTCAAGACGGTGGCTTCTCTTGTTGCAGAGAATGAGCTCTAGGGAATGTGGGCTTGAGTAGCTGTGAGCACAGGCTCAGTGGTTGTGACCACCGGGTTCAAGAGCACTGACACAGTAGCTATGGTGCACCGGCTTGGTTGCCTCACACCACATGGAATCATTGGACCATTGTGTCTCCTGCATTGGCAGGCAGATTCTTTATCACTGAACTACTAGGGAAGCCCTAGAATTATCAACTTTTATATCTTTTCTGGGGGCTTCCCTGGTGGCTCAGAGGGTAAAGCATCTGCCTGCAATGTGGGAGACCTGGGTTCGATCCCTGGGTTGGGAAGATCCCCTGGAGAAGGAAATGGCAACCCACTCCAGTATTCTTGCCTGGAGAATCCCATGGATGGAGGAGCCTGGTAGGCTACAGTCCACAGGGTCACAAAGAGTTGGATACAACTGAGCGACTTCACTTCACTTCACTTCACTTCACTAGGGAAGTCCTAGAATTATCAACTTTTACATCTTTTTAGCCTTAGTGAGATGTGCAACAAAAATAATGTTTACCTTTTAAATAAAAGTTCTAGATGTACTTGGAATAATGTAACTACCTCAATGCTCTTTAAACCCTGAAACCTGATGATCAGAAACTTTAGGGGCAAAAGTTCTAAAGAGAACAAATTCCAGTTCCTTTGGAGTAAACTCCATGATTTTGGGCAAATAAATTTCTTGGATCCTAACTTTCCTTATCTGTAGAAGACTTCATGAGAGTTTTAAAGGGTTTAAATAAGACTGTCAAGTACTCTTTTCCTTTCAGATAGAATTTTGAGCAGAAGGGCTATAATTAGCCACTCTGCCCTCCTTAAACTTTCTGACTCTTGGAAAATAATTAATACCCTGCCTGATATGATTGGGACTCAGTATTTGTGCAAATAAATGGATCCATGTATACATAAATAAGCAAGCTAATGAATGTGTTCAATGATGACTTTGAAATCTATCCCACCAAATATTTATTGAGTATTCTAGGCATTTAGACATTTGAACAGATATCAAGTACTAAAAGACACACACTTCAAGTTCCAGCTAAAAGTTCTTTTTGACTTATCAGCATGTTTCCCACCACTTCTCTCCTAACAACAGGCCTTTATCTCCCCTACACTTTGGAGAACTTTCAGTCTCTATCCCATTGCACACTGTACCCTGGCCACAGAGGCAGGCAGGTGATTCTGCCAAGGAAATCAGATTTGAATCTGGAGCTGAGGTTCCCAGAAACAATGGGCATCTGAGGCTGGATCACCTGACAGCAGGGCCCTGAGGATGTGCCACAAGTTCTTACTGCTGAGGAGCTGCCCTAGTTCCTAGACTTCTGTGAGCCTAGTTTTTCAACAATTTCATTAATTTTCTGAGCTAACCCAGTTACTAGTCCTTGCAATAAATCAATCTTATTGACACAAGTTGGAAAACAATTATTTGATTAAAACAACACATACACATGAAAAATAGTAAATATATAAATGTACCTATAAATATGTGATATATGTGCCAAATGAATTTTTAAATTATAATATCATTCCACTGAAGTATATTTTGTAAAGATTATCATAAAAGATTTCCTGTTTAATCAGTTTCTTCCTCTCTCTTTCTGTCTCATTGCTAACTAAAGGCTAATTATATTAAGTTAATTGCTCCCTGGTTTAATAAGGTCCCTGACTTCTGTGATTAGTACCCAAAGGAAGACCAAGGTTACTAAAGTTTGTTTGGGAATCATTGCAGTTCCTAGAGTCAGAGAGGAAATTACTATAAGAGAGAAAACACACTGAAATTTTTGACATTCTATTTGAAAGTAATCAGAAAAGAGCACTCTGGAGGTCTACCAGCAGACTGCAAAAGCTGATGGGAATTCAGCAGGACAGGGCGGCTTCCTTCTCCTGCAGAAGGAGAGAAAAGCAACATTCAACTCAATAGTACCAGCCAGTTATGTTGCCTTGTAAGTGCCCAAATTTTATCCTTCATTTAAAAAAACAATAATTTGACTCTCACTCTCTTTCCTCGTTGTAATCACCAATGTAAAAGTAAAGTAAAAATAAAAATAGAGCTTGAACTAGATAGGGTTTTAGAATTCATGGGTTGATCTATGATTTGAAGACCTCGCTGTGTTGGAAGAGTTAAGACAAGTTGAAAAAGATATGAGAAATATTTAAAATATGAAAATTGAAAAGGAGTCTCTACTATGCCTACCTCTGGGCTGTCTACTGCCATAAAGTTGTTGCTTAGCTGCTCTGTCGTGTCTGACTCTTTGCGACCCCATGGACTGTAGCCCTCTAGGCTCCTCTGTCCATGGGATTCCCAGGCAAGAATACTGGAGTGGGTTGCCATTTCCTTCTTCAGGGGATCTTCTCAATCCAGGGATGGAACTCACTTCTCCTGAATTGCAGGCAGATTCCACACCACTGAGTCACTGGGGAAGCACTTAGTAGACCCACAATATTCTTGGCAGAATTTCTAATTCTCATTTTCAACATCATCTTTATATTTAAACAGAGGTGGTGGTGGTTGTTGTTCAGTTGCTAAGTCCTGTCAGACTCCTTTGCCATCCCATGGACTGCAGCATTCTTGGTTCCTCTGTCTTCCACTAACTCCCAGAGTTTGCTCAAATCCAAGCCTATTGAGTTGGTCATGTTATCTAACGATCTAACTATCTAACTTTGCCCACCCCCTTATCCTTTTGCCTTCAATCTTTCCCAGCATCAGGGTCTTTCTCAAGGAGTCAGCTCTTCATTCAGGTGACAAAGAATTGGACCTTCAGATTAGCAACAGTCCTTCCAATGAATCTTCAGGGTTGATTTCCTTTAGGAGTGAATGGTGATGAATGTATAGGTATTGTGTCTGTCACAGTCAGCCTCCACATTCATGCTTTCTGCTCTTTTTTCCTCCCCTAGACCTTCCTCCCAGCAACATGAGGAACCACACAGAGCTGAATGAGTTCATCCTACTGGGAATACCCCAGACAGAGGGACTAGAGACTGTGCTCCTTGTCATCTTCTTGTTCATTTACCCCTTGACCCTGCTGGGCAATTTGCTCATCCTTCTAGCAATTGTCTCCTCCTCGACCCTTCACACTCCCATGTACTTCTTCTTGGGACTCCTATCGATTTTGGACATGCTGTTCCCCTCTGTCACCTGTCCCAAGATGCTATTCTATCTCTCTGGCCAGAGCCGAGCCATTTCTTATAAGGGATGTGCTGTTCAGCTCTTCTTCTATCATTTCCTGGGCTCGACGGAAGGCTGCCTCTATTCTGTGATGGCTTATGATCGTTTTGTTGCCATCTGTCACCCACTGAGGTATATGCTCATCATGAGACCTGGAGTCTGTGTTGGTTTGGTCGTGGCAGCCTGGTTGCTCAGTTATCTTCATGCCTCCATCCTGATAGCCTTTGTCTTTCACCTACCCTACTGTGGCCCCAATCAGGTGGACCACTTCTTCTGTGACATTCCTGCTGTCTTACCCCTGGCTTGTGCTGACAGCTCTCTGGCCCGGAGAGTGAGTTCCACTAATGTTGGCTTTCTGGTTTTAATGTTTTGGTTGTGTGTTTGTGTCTCCTACACACGCATTGGGATTGCCATTTTGAGGATCCGTTCGGCAGAGGGCAGGCAGAAAGCTTTCTCTACCTGCAGTGCCCACCTCACTGCCATTCTTTGTGCCTTTGGACCTGTAATCATTGTCTATCTGCAGCCCACACCCAACCCCTTGCTAGGTGTCACAGTGCAAATATTAAATAATACTGTCTCACCCATGCTGAACTCTTTAATCTATTCCTTAAGGAACAAGGAAGTGAAAAGATCCCTAAAAATGGTTTTCTACAATGTAGTATTTACTGCTCTGAAATAAATTGTGAATTTTGTAAAGGATTTTCAAAACTTCTTGTCTTTTAACATCATTCTCTATTTCTTTTTCTTTTTTAAACAGTTTTTATTGGAATATAGTTGCTTTACAATGTGTTAATTTCTTCTGCACCATAAAGTGAATCAGCCATACCCAACCATATATCTCTTCTTTTTATTTCCTTCCCATTGATGTCACCACAGAGC
Source organism: Odocoileus virginianus (assembly GCF_023699985.2). NCBI lineage: Eukaryota > Metazoa > Chordata > Mammalia > Artiodactyla > Cervidae > Odocoileus > Odocoileus virginianus. The sequence goes on from NW_027224281.1 coordinate 829,720, forward strand.
ATTGAGTCGAGTTCCCTGTGCTACCCAGGAGATTCTCATTAGTTATCTATCTTATATATAGTATCAATAGTGTATATATGTCAGCCCCAATCTCCTAATTCATTTCCCCGCTTTCAGGCTCAATAGCCATACTACTATTCTCTTCTATTCTCTGTGTCTCTATTTCTGTTTTGCAAATAAGATTTTCTATTTCTTCTTCTTTTTTTTTAACTTTTATTTTGTATTGTTAACTGGAGCATAGCCAGTTAGAAATGGTGTGACAGTTTCAGGTAAACAGCAAAGGGACTCATTGGTGCATATACATGCATCATTCTCCTCTAAACTTCCCTTCCTTTTAAATGAATAAACAGATAATAGAAAATGCTTTCTCTAAAGCATTAAATTCTGTTTACCTAATAAGACTTTCTATCATTGTGTGTAAACCATAGATTCCCAACAGTAACTCCATAACTAATACTATCTTCAGTACCTTAATCCTAGGAAAGAAGTCCAATAGGCATACCAAGGAGCTAGAAACAGATTTCTTATCCTTAGAATGGGCAGCCTGTGTTTCCTGGCTGCTTATAGTGAGAAACTGTGACAATCCCTTCAAGAAGAAGGATCTTTAACAGACCTCTCTGTGCCAAACCGCCCTTCATTCCTTTTTTTTTTTTTTTTTTTTTTTGCTCCATTTAGGATGTAATTGTTCCCCTTTTCTGGCTATAAACATTTCACTTCTTCCATGTTGCTAATAGTTTTTAATACCATTGACAGAACATGATCTGTTTTCCAGGCTCTGTGATGAATATTACACAGATATAGTCTCATGTAATCTTTACATCATGATCACCCCATAAAGTAGTTTTCATTTTGTAAACAGAACTTTGAAGATTAGAGACTTTAGATGAGCCCAAGGTTGCACATGAAGTGGAAAACCAGGCGTGAAGCTCAAATCTTGTTAATTACATAGCTTTACCCCATGACTGCCTTAAAGGACCTACTTGGCCGTTACTTATCCTTATTACCTCTCTCCAGAGTTCATGATACTCAGAGAGTGTTCAGTAAATAGCTGATAAAGCATGCACTGACACAGGTCATGTTTACACATTGATTTTACTATTATCTCCACTAATTCTGTGCCACAACCTATTGTACCCCTCTGTACATGGTGGCACTGAGATATAGCAATAAGTATCTTGCCATTCATAACACATGCTTAGTTATGGTAAAGCCAGGTCTAGTCCCAGCCCTCAGCTCCTACTGTCCATGTTTCTGACTCTACCATACAGACAACATCCCAGGTTACTCTCTAATGTAAAAGGATTAGGGAAGTTCTCCTGTCCAGGTTTGTTTGAAGAGAAGATGTCTTGATTACTGAGTTCAATTACCATGCTTATCTGGTTTTCCCACCAAGTTACAGCTTCCAACTTAGTCTCCAACAATATTCCAGTTGATAATTATTTCTCAGTTTTCTCTGGAATCCATGGAGTAAGAGAGGGCAATACTTATTGGAGATCCCACAGACATGTCAGCTCTTAGTTTTTATGACATTCTAGTGATTTGTAGTTTCTGTATTCCACTTTTACTCTCAAAAGTTTCCAAACTACTTGAAACCATTAAAATCAAAAAAGTGAAGATTTTGAATACAATAAATTGCTGCCATTACAAAAGACCTGAGACAAAAGAAAAAAAGGAAGTTCACTAAAGCATAGAATAACATGATAGTTCTATGGCCCCTCGTAACCTGACTTGCAAAATCTAAAATCACCTAGAATTTTATTCCTGTGCTATGGGAGTGTAACCTAGACAATATGCTGGATTTAAGTAGTATTAGTTCTCTGTCCACTTAATACTGGATACAGCTAGAATAACCCATATGCTGTGAGATCTGGTAAAGTATGGAGACTGATTATGGACGGATACTTACCACACTAATAGTTAAACTTGTTCAATAGATGTCTTTACAATGGAAAATTCCATAACATTTGTCTTATTCACTGTTATGCCCACAGGACAAGGCCCAGTGACCTAGTAAGTATTGAATGAGTTTGTTGAATGAATGAATTGATACCACCTCGCCTTTCAAATTATGATGCAATTGCTTATTTATTTACATGAAAACAGAATATATGCATATATGCATGCGTGCTCAGTCCTGTCTGACTCTGCAACCTTATGGACTGTAGCTCGCCAGACTGCTCCGTCCATGGGATTTCTCAGGCAAGAGTACTGGAGTGCATTGCCATTTCCTTTGCAAAGGGTCTTCCAGACCCAGGGATCAAACCCTCATCTCCTGTCTCTCTGGCATTGCAGAGGGGTTCTTTACTGCTTGAGCCATCAGGGTCAAGTGAAATCAGAAACATGAGTGACATAATTGGGATACAAAACAATTACATTAATTTTAAAAATATATTCTCTTTAAAGTTGAAGATGTAAGAAAACCAAATCTGAATGAACTCCATCCACTTTTCTTGACTCTTAAATCAGTGTTGTGATGACTGGAATTACAAAAATAAAATAAAATAAAGAAACCAGTTTAAATATTTTATGTATCTAAAACTTTAATATAGCACTAAACATAGAATTTTACTTATATGTGCACACACACACATGCAAACACCAATTATTAAAATCTTACTCCATCATCAACAACAAAAGCAACTTGATTAAAAGGAGGGTAAAGGTCTGAAATAGACATTCTGCAAAGCAGACAATAAGCAGATGAAAAGATGCTTAATATCACTACCATTAGGGAAATGCAAGTTAAGTTGCCAAGGAAATGTCACCTACCATCCACTAAAATGGCATTCACTGAAAAGAAAGGAAAAAGGAAAAAAAATATGGTGAAATTGGAACCACTGTACACTGTTTGTGGGAACTGTAAAATGGGGCATTCACTATGGAAAATAGTATGGATATTCCTCAATTAATTTAAAATTAACATTACCCTATGATTCAGCAATTCTACTTCTAATATACATCCAAAAGCGGCCTGAATATTCGTGTTTATAGCATGTTCATAGCAACATTATTCACAATTCATAGGAGGTGAAAACTATTTTCATCCATTAATAATAGAAGGATAGTCAAAATGTGGTATATACATACATAGAATCTTACTCCCACTTTGAAAAGGAAGGAAATTGACATAGTTGGATGCTACTTGATGGATGAACCTTGAGAAGATTAAGTTAATTGAAATAAGCTGCCCCCAAAAGACAAATACTATAGGATTCCAGCTATATGAGGTTTTTGGAGCAGTTAAATGATAGAAAAAGAAGGTGGGAAGGTGGTTTCAGGGGCTGGGAGGGGAAGATAGGTAGTTTAATTAATATAGAGTTTCCTTTTACAAGATGAAAAAGTTCTGAAGTTTAGTTTCACAACAGCGTGAATATGCTTAATACTATTGCACTATATACTTCAAATGGTGAAGATAGTAAATTTAATGGTTTGTTAAGTGTTTGTGTGTGTGTGTGCATGCTCAATCCTGGTTAACACTTTGCAATACCATGGACTGGGGCCCTCCAGGCTCCTGGGTCCATAGAATTTCCCAGGCAAATATACTGGAGTGGGTTGCCATTTCCTACTCCAAGGGATCTTCCCAGTCCAGGAATTGAACCTGCTTCTCCTGCATTGGCATGCAGATGTTTACCACTGCACCACCCGGGCAGCCCTTTCGTATGCTTTATCATCATTTAAAAATAAGGCTCCTTACCTAGTTCTAACATATCCTGTGATTTGTGAGTTTGCTAACTTCTCTCTTTTTTTATAATTCCATCTACTGTTGAGCCTCTCCAATCATGTTTAGTTGTTAAATACCTCAGTTTCTAATACCTTAGATTCAGAGATTAGATCTAATAGACAGAGTGCCTGAAGAATTATGAACAGAGGTTCATAATACTGTATTTGAGTCAGTGATCAAAACCATTCCCAAGAAAAAGAAATGCAAGTAGCAAAACGGTGGTCTGAGTAGGCCTACAAATAGCTGGGCAAAGGAGAGAAGTGAAAGGCACAGGAGAAAGGGAAAGGTACACCCTTGTGAATCCAGATTTCCAGAGAATAAAAAGGAGAGATAGTAAGTCATTCTTCAATGAGCAATGCAAGGAAGTAGAGGGAAACAATCAAAAGGGAAAGGCTAGAGATCTACTGAAGCCAACTGGGGATACCAGTTGCAAATTAGTATTTGTTATGTTGTTTATGGGATGTGTTATGTTGTGTTATGTTGTTATGCATTATGTTGCTGACTGTAAAGAAAGCAGAGCACCGAAGAATTTATGCTTTTGAACTTTGGGGTTTGAGGAGACTCTTGAGAGTCCCTTGAACTTCAAGGAGATCAAACCAGTCAATCCTAAAGGAAACCAGCCCTGAATATTCATTGGAAGGACTGATGCTGAAGCTGAAACTCCAATACTTTGGCCACCTGATGTGAAGAACTGACTCATTTGAGAAGACCCTGATGCTGGGAAAGATTGAAGGCAGGAGAAGAAGGGGATGACAGAGGATGAGATGGTTGGATGGCATCACCAACTCAATGGACATGAGTCTGAGTAAGCTCTGGGAGTGGTGAAGGACAGGGAGGCCTGGCGTGCTGCAGTCCATGGGGTCGCAAAGAGTCGGACACGACTGAGTGACTAACACTTTCACTTTCACTTCACTTTACCTGATTATTAGAATCTAAGTCCAGTTCTCAATGTACATTCAGGTACAGAACCTTAAACGCAAAAATGAAGTTCTGTCCTGATGTTATCAGATTAGGCTAAAGCAGGATGTTAATCCATATACATTCCCAATAGCATTTCTCTGACCTCGTTTCTATCTTTTCTCCCTTTTTCCTGACCAATGATCTCAAAGTTCTACAGTTCAAGCATCTTCGTTATTTGGCTCCCTTAATATATTCTAGCTCCTCCAGCCACTCTCCCCATGATAGCCAGAATTGTCTCTTCATATGTCCTCTCTCCCCTAAATACACAATCATGTTGCTATTGAAAACCCTCTTAACTTTTCTTAAACCTCCTAATATGGAGATCAGAATTTTGACAGTGTCCAAGTGGGCCTTAGTAATCACCTGTTTTAGGGCCTCTCCAGTTTTATCTCACAGTTCTTTTCCTCTCTTTCTCAAGTTTATCGACTGTGCTGTGCCCTCTTTCAGAGCCTGTGCACTTGCTGTTGCCTCTGCCTAGAATGCTTTCTCCCTTCCCTTCCCTACACTCTTAATCTCTCTTTGGATCTCAACTCAGATAATGGTTTCTCAGGGAAGTCCCCTTGCACCCTCAAGGAACACTACCTAGTTCTTCAAATAACAATAATAATAGTATTAATGTGGATACTTCTCATTGGAAAAGACCCTGATGCTGGGAAAGATTGAGAGCAGGAGGAGAAGGGGGGGACAGAGGATGAGATGGTTGGATGGTATCATCGACTCAACGAACATGAGTTTGAGCAAATTCCAGGAGACGGTGAAGGACAGGGAAGCTTGGAATGCTGCAGTCCATGGGGTCACAAAGAGTCAGACACTACAGAGCGACTGAACAACAACAAATATTTAAACACGTGAAAGAGAAACATAATTTCTTTGAATACAAACACTCTCCCATTGTAACTTTTGAATACATTGAACTCTTCTTTCTAGCATTTACTGCATTAAATAATTATAACTTGCATGTATGATTATTTTATTAGTGCCTTTCTGGGTCTAGACTGCAAGCTCTATGAGAGTTGAGACCAATGACTATTTTCTCCCCATCAGAGCATAGCAGTATGGTACATCACAGCAGCTGTGAATAAATTTGGGAGAAATGAATCAATGACCTCACTGAAACTGTTAATTTGTTCACATCACTTTGTCCTCTGTCAGGCTTTTCTTGTCTTTACTTAGCTTCTTACCTAGTTTAGATTCTTTTGACCATTATTATAATTAGTTTTAAATCACTCAAATCTTTCTCTCCATCATGTCTTCCTGCCAAGTCTTTGGTGCACCCACGTGCCTACTCCATTCCTTCACCTGTTCTGTTAAGCTTTCCTGGAGAAAAACCACAAGTCAAGCAGCAATAAATTCCTCATCACCTACCTCAAGTGTTGCTGCACTCTTAGGACTTTTCTTTATTAGGACTGTGCTCATGATCTATTGGAATGAGTGTTGATATGGAATTGGTGCCTGGACTTCTACTCAACTCCTGGGATCTAAATCATAAAGAACAAAACCAGGATTCACCAGCAAACTGAGGACTAAAAGATCAGTAAGATCTCAATATCTCCCATCACAGGACTCCTTGGTAAGTCAGGTGGAAAACTGAGCCCGGGGAGACTCTTCCTCTTTACTGGCTGATTTGGTGACAGTCGGGCTTCCCAGGTAGTCCTAGTGGTAAAGAACCCATTTGCCAATGCAGGAGACTTAAGAGCCGCCACCTCAATCCCTGGGTTGGTAAGATCCCCTGGAGGAGGACATGGCAACCCACTCCACTATTTTGCCTGGAGAATCTCATGGACAGAGAAGCCCAGAAAGCTCCAGTTCACAGGGTCACAAAGAGTCAGACACAACTGAAGTGACTTAGCGCACATGCAAGACAGTCCAGGACCTGCCCAAATTATTGTCTGCTCACCCCCACTCCCATCACAGGAAGGAAAGCTGAAATAACGAGAGCAAGGGAGAATGGCTTCCTTCTCCCACTAATGTTTCTTATTCCTCAGACTCTCTCTGCCCCATACTGAGAATCCATGTCAAGTACATCATTCTACCATTTAGTTTTCTGCATGACCTTTCCTATCAAACACAGTGATGCATGCCTTGCAAGCCATTTTGAACAAATGTTAGTCTTTAATAAATTAAATTTCCTAAAGGCTGAGATGCTTCTTTGTATAATTGATTTTTGGTGTGCTTCTCATCAATTAAAGAAAATAAAAATCCTGAGTACTTGGTTTTGCTGGGTAAAGTGTAAATAAAAAACTAATACTAAAAGTTCTATTTTATTAAATGTAAATATTTAATATATTCAAGACATGCACAGAATCTACATTTAACACAAATAACTTGGGCATAAGGCTTTGTTTACTCAAAATGAAGAAATTCTATAGAGATGATGGGCAGCACGTCGACTATAGTTATTGAATAGTTGAAGTTTCCTAAGACAGTGTCTTAAGTGTTCTCACCAGACATACAAAAAAAGAGAACAAAAAGGAAAGAAAAGAAATATGAAAAAGGAAAGAAAATGGTTACTCTGTGAGGTGATGGTAATGTTAATTATCTGATTGAAGTGATCATTTTACATCACATACATGTATAACAACATCAAGTTGTACACATAACATATGGACAATTTTTAACTCAATTATATTTTAAGAAGCTGCTTTTAAAAAGATGACTAGACCCTGGGAAGGCACAATCCAGGCCATCCCACCACCAGATGGCCGCTATGCAGCAGTCCAGAAATTTAAAAAAAAAAAAAAAAAAAAAAAGGATGACTGAAAGCTGCCTTTACAGCTTCAGCTTCAAGGTCAAGAATTAATGTATTAGTGGCCTACTGCTGTATGAAATACAATCACAAAGTTTAGTGACTTAAAGATAACAATTTATTAGTATAAAAAGCAAATTGAAACTTTGATGAAAAATGCAGGTAAAATACAACTTGCCATTCATCCTTTGTTGCTTGTGATAATTCTGGAACATTTTTGTGCTTTCTGGAGGAAATTTTAAAAAGAAAACTTATTTATTGAACTCTGCCCTCTTGAGACCTTATAACTATTTATTCTGCAAAAAGTATCATTGCTGAATGTAGAATATTTGTGTTTTCAGTTTGACTGTGATGTTGATTTAGCACATGCAACCTTGATTCTGAAACATCTGGATTGGTACCTAAGATAGTCCATGACTTATATCTCCTCTGAAAACACTCTTATAGACCAAGGTCAATGTCATGTTGTTTACTTCCTAGTCAAAAGCATAGTTATCATTTTTTAAATTTATATAGCCTCTACAGTTTTTTTCAAGTCATTAATCACTCTCTAAAATTTTTAAAGTAATTAAAGATAAATAAGATGGCAGAATTATTAATTTGGACATTCTTTTATTATTAGTCAGATATGAACAAAAGTATTAAGCTTACTTTTTATATTAAAACCCAGATATACTTGAAATAATCTAACTACCTAGATGCTCCTTAAGTATTATAACTGTGTGGTCTGAAACTAGGGGCAAAAGTCCTAAAGAAGAGACCAAATTCTAGTTCCTTTCAGAGTAAACTCCATGATTTTGGGCAAATTAAGTTCTTGGACCCCAGCTTTCCTCATCTGTAGAAGACGTCATGAGAGATAACTATAAGGTTTAAATAAAACTGTTTATATACTCTTTTTCTTTCAGATAGACTCTAACTTTCTTGAAAAGAGGGACTATGTTTAATCACACAGCCTCAAAAACATTTCTGGCTCTCCTGGAAAACAATTATTGTCCTGCCTGATATAATTGGTATCCACTATTTGTGAGATAAATGGATCAGTATATGTATAAATAAGCAAGCTAATTAATGTGTTCAATGAAGAATTTGAAATCTGTCATCCCAAATATTTACTGAGTATCCTAGGCATTTATTTATGAAACTTGAACAGATGCTGAGTACTATAAGACACATATTTCAAGTTACATCTAAAAGTTCTTTTTGACCTCAGTTTGTTTCTTACCCCTTTAGTAAAAGTCGCTCAGTTATGTCTGACTCTTTGCTACCCCATGGACTATACAGTCCATGGAATTCTCCAGGCCAGAATACTGGAGTGGGTAGCCTTTCCTTTCTCCAGGGGAATCTCCCAACCCAGGGATCAAACCTAGGTCTCCAGCACTGAAGGTGGATTCTTTACCAGCTGAGCCACAAGGGAAGCCCAAGAATACTGGAGTGGGTAGCATATCCCTTCTCCAGTGGATCTTCCTGACCCAGGAATTGAACCAGGGTCTCCTGCACTGCAGGTGGATTCTTTACCAACTGAGCTATCAAGGAAGCCCTTACTGCTGGCAATAGGCCTTTATTCCCCCTACCCTTTGGAGGACTGCCCATCTCTAATCCACTGTACCATGTACCATGGCCACAGAGGTGTGCATGAGATTCATCAGATTTGAATCTGGATCTGAGGCTCTCAGAAGCAAAGGGCGGCTGAGGTTCAATCACCTGCTGGCAGGGCCCTGAGTATGCACCACAAGTTCTTACTGCTGGGGAGCTGCCCTAGTTTCTAGTCCTCCATGAGTGTAGTTTTTCATCAATTTCATTAATTTTCTGAGCTAACCCAATTACTACTTCTTGAATAGATCAATCCTTTTGCCTCAAATGATAAAATAATTCATTAATTAAAGCAAGACATATACATGAAACAGCAGTAAATACATAAATGTACCTATAAATACATGATATATATGACAAATGAAGTTTTAAATTATTATATTATTCTACTGAAGTATGTTTTACAAAGGAAATCATAAAATGTTTAATCTCTAATCAGTTTCCTTCACTCTCTTTCTGTCTATTACTAACATATAATTAAAACAAGCAGTTAATTGCTTCCTTGCTTAATAGGATCTCTGACTAGAGGGATTAATACCCAAAGGAAGGCCAAGGTTACTTAAAGCTTGTTTGGGAATTATTGCAGTTCCTAGAGTCAACGAAGAAATTATTGCAAGAGAGAAAACCACATTGAGGTTTTTGGCATTCTATTTGAAAGTGATCGGAAAAGAGAATTCTGGAGATCTACCAGCAGACTGCAAGCTGATGGGAGTTTAGCAGGACAGGGCTGCTTCCTTCTCCTGCAGAAGGAGAGAAAAGTGACTTTCAACTCAATAGCACCAGCCAGTTATGTTCCCTTTTTGCCTTGTAAGTGCCCAAATTTTGTTCTTTAAATTAAAAAAAAAAAAATACTGACTCTCACCCTCTCCCACATATCATTACCACCAAAATAAAGTAAAAATAGAGCTAGAGCTAGAGCTAGATAGGATTTTAGGCAGTAGAATTCATGAATTGATCTATGATTTGAAGATCTCAGTGTTGGAAAAGTTAAAGCAAGTTGGAAAAGATATGAGAAGTGTTCAAAAGATAGCAACTGGAAAGGAACCTCTACTATATCTATATCTCTGGACTGTCTATTGCCATAAAGTTGTAGTTTAGTGACTAAGTCATATCTGACTCCTTTGGGACCTCATAGACTATAGCCCACTGGGTTCCTCTGTGTGTAGGATTTTCCCAGCAAGAATACTGGAGTGGGTTGCCATTTCCTTCTCAGGGGATCTTCCTTACGCAGGCATCCAACCCTAATCTCTTGGTTCTCCTGCATTGCAGGCAGATTCTACACAGCTGAACCACCAAGAAAGTACTTACTAGATCTTCAATGTTCTTGGCATAATTTCTAACTCTCAATTTTAATATCATCTTTATGTTTAAACAAATGTTGCTGCTGTTAAGTCCCTAAACATATCAGACTTTTTGCCATGCCATGGACTATAGCATGCTTGGTTCCTCTGTCCTTCACTATCTCCCAGAGTTTGCTCAAATTCATGTTCATTGGTTCATTGAGTTGGTGATGCTTTCTAACTATCTCTTCCTCTACCACCCTCTTCTCCTTTCTCTTTCAATCTTTCCCAGCATCACAGTCCTTTCCAAGGAGTCAGCTCTTCAGATTAGGTGGCTAAAGTTTTGGAGATTTAGCTTCAGAAACAGTCCTTCCAGTATTCAGGGTTGATTTCCTTTAGGATTGAGTGATGATGGATGAATGTATTGGTGTTGTGTCTGTCAACAATCAACCTCCACATTTGAGCTTTCCTTTCTTTTGTCTCCCCTAGACCTTCCTCCCAGCAACATGAGGAACCACACAGAGCTGAATGAGTTCATCCTACTGGGAATACCTCAGACAGAGGGACTGGAGACTGTGCTCCTTGTCATCTTCTCATTTATTTACCTCTTCACCCTGCTGGGAAATTTGGCTCATCCTTCTAGCAATTGTCTCCTCCTCGACCCTTCACACTCCCATGTACTTCTTCTTGGGACTCCTATCGATTTTGGACATGCTGTTCCCCTCTGTCACCTGTCCCAAGATGCTATTCTATCTCTCTGGCCAGAGCCGAGCCATATCTTATAAGGGATGTGCTGTTCAGCTCTTCTTCTATCATTTCCTGGGCTCGACGGAAGGCTGCCTCTATTCTGTGATGGCTTATGATCGTTTTGTTGCCATTTGTCACCCACTGAGGTATATGCTCATCATGAGACCTGGAGTCTGTGTTGGTTTGGTCATGACAGCTTGGTTGGTGGGTTGTCTTCAGGCCACTATCCTGACATCCTTTACCTTTCAGCTACCCTACTGTGGCCCCAATCAGGTGGACCACTTCTTCTGTGACATTCCTGCTGTCTTACCCCTGGCTTGTGCTGATAGCTCCCAGGCCCAGAGAGTGGGTTCCACTAATGTTGGCTTTCTGGCTTTAACTCTTTGGTTGAGTGTTTGTGTCTCCTACACACACATTGGGATTGCCATTTTGAGGATCCGTTCGGCAGAGGGCAGGCAGAAAGCTTTCTCTACCTGCAGTGCCCACCTCACTGCCATTCTCTGTGCCTATGGACCTGTAATCATCATCTATCTGCAGGCCACACCCAACCCGTTTCTTGGTGCCATGGTGCAAATATTAAATAATATTGTCTCACCCTTGCTGAATTCATTAATCTATTCCTTAAGGAATAAGGAGGTGAAAAACTCATTAAGAAGGGTGTTCTATAATGTAGTATTTACTGCTCTGGACTAAATTATGAGTTTTGTAAAGGATTTTAGATTTATTGTCTTTAACATCATTCTCCTAATTCTTCTGATTTTTAAAAAAAAAAAATTTTATTGGAATATGTGCTTTATAATGTTGTGTTCATTTCTTCTATCCAGTAAAGTGAATCAGTCATACCCACACACATATCCCTTCTCTTTTGGATTTCCTTCCCATTTAGGTCGCCACAGAGCATTGAGTAGGAGTTCCCTGTGCTACACAGTAGGTTCTCATTAGTTATCTATTTTATACATAGTATCAATAGTGTATATATGTCAGTCCCAATCTCCCAATTCATCCCACCACAGCCTTTCTGGCTTGGTATCCATACTTCTTTTCTCTACATCTGTGTCTCTATTTCTGCTTTTCAAATAAGGTTGTCTATTTCTTTTTTTGTTTGTTTTGTTTTTTAATTTTTATTTTGTACTGGCAGTATAGCCAATTAACAATGTTGTGAGTTTCAGGTGAACAGCAAAGGGATTCAGCTATACATATACAGTATCGTTCTCCTCCAAACTCCCCTTCCTTTTAAATGAATAAAGAGATACAAAATGCTTCCTCACATTTGTCTTATTCATTGTTGTATCCACAGGGCATGGCCCAGTGACCAAGTAAGCACTATGCATAAGTTTATTAAAAGAATGAATGAGTACCACTTAACATTTTAAATTATGATGTAATCACATATTTATTTAATGAAAACTAAAACACGATCAAAATAATTGGGATACAGAACAACCTACACTAATTTAAATATATATTCTCATTAAAGTTGAGGATATATGAAAACTGATCCTGCATGAACTCTAACCACTTTTCTCGACTCAAATCAGTATTGTGATGATTGGCATTACAAAACAATTAAATCAGTTTAAATCTTTCCCATATCTAAAACTTCAGTATATAGCTCACAACATAAAATTTTACTTAAAAATACATGCCACAAATACATACAAACATCAATTCTTAAAATCTTACTCTATCAACAACACAATAATAACAAAAACAAAGAACTTGATTCAAAAAAGTGGGCAGAATATCTCAACAGATATTTCTCCAAAGAAGACATAAAGGTGGCTAATAAACACATGAAAAGATGCTCAACATTGCTCATTATTAGAGAAATGCACATCAAAACTACAATGAGATATCACCTCACACTGGTCAGAATGGCCATCATCAAAAAATCTACAAACAATAAATGTGGGACCTAATGAAACTTAAAAGCTTTTGCACAACAAAGGAAACTATAAGCAAGGTGAAAAGACAGCCCTCAGAATGGGAGAAAATAATAGCAAACGAAGCAACAGACAAAGGATTAATCTCAAAAATATACAAGCAACTCCTCCAGCTCAACTCCAGAAAAATAAATGACCCAATCAAAAAATGGGCCAAAGAACTAAACAGACATTTCTCCAAGGAAGACATACAGATGGCACAAAAACACATGAAAAGATGCTCAACATCACTCATTATCAGAGAAATGCAAATCAAAACCACAATGAGGTACCATTACACGCCAGTCAGGATGGCTGCTATCCAAAAGTCTACAAGCAATAAATGCTGGAGAGGGTGTGGAGAAAAGGGAACCCTCTTACACTGTTGGTGGGAATGCAAATTAGTACAGCCACTATGGAAAACAGTGTGGAGATTTCTTAGAAAACTGGAAATAGAACTGCCATATGACCCAGCAATCCCACTTCTGGGCATACACACCGAGGAAACCAGATCTGAAAGAGACACGTGCACTCCAGTGTTCATCGCAGCACTGTTTATAATAGCCAGGACATGGAAGCAACCTAGATGCCCATCAGCAGACGAATGGATGAGGAAGCTATGGTACATATACACCATGGAATATTACTCAGCCATTAAAAAGAATTCATTTGAATCAGTTCTAATGAGATGGATGAAACTGGAGCCCATTATACAGAGTGAAGTAAACCAGAAAGATAAAGACCATTACAGTATACTAACACATATATATGGAATTTAGAAAGATGGTAATGATAACCCTATATGCAAAACAGAAAAAGAGACTCAGATGTATAGAACAGACTTGTGGACTCTGGGAGAAGGCGAGGGTGGGATGTTTCAAGAGAACAGCATGGAAACATGTATATTATCTAGGGTGAAACAGATAACCAGCCCAGGTTGGATGCATGAGACAAGTGCTCGGGCCTGGTGCACTGGGAAGACCCAGAGGGATCGGGTGGAGAGGGAGGTGGGAGGGGGGACTGGGATGGGGGATACATGTAAATCCATGGCTAATTCATTTCAATGTATGACAAAAACCACTGCAATGTTGTAAAGTAATTAGCCTCCAACTAATAAAAATAAATGGAAAAAAAAAAGTTCAATCTCCCAAGACTGAACCAGGAAGAAGTATAAATTATGAACAACCCAATTACAAGCACTGATATTGAAGCTATGATTTAAAAAATCTCCCAAAAAAACAAAAGCCCAGGACCACATGGCTTCACAGGAGAATTCTATGAAACATTTAGAGAAGAGCTAATGCCTATCCTTATAAAACTCTTTCAAAAAATTGCAGAGGAAGGAACCTATCTCAACATAGTAAAGGCCATATATGATAAGCCTACAGAAACCTTTGTTCTCAATGGTGAAAAACAAAGCATTCCACCTAAGATCAGGAACAAGACAAGGGTGTCCACTTTCACCACTATTATTCAACATAGTTCTGAGAAGAAAAAGAAATAAAAGGAATCCAGATCAGAAAAGAAGTAAAGCTCTCACTGTTTGCAGATGACATGATACTGTACATAGAAAACCCTAAAGATAGTATCAGAAAATTACTAGAGCTAATCAGTGAATTTAGCAAAGTTGCAGGATACAAAATCAATACACAGAAATCACTTGCATTTCTATATACTAACAGTGAAAAATCAGAAAGAGCAATTAAGGAATCAATCCCATTCACCATTGCAACAAAAAGAATTAAATATCTAGGAATAAACTTACCTAAGGAGACAAAAGAACTGTACACAGAAAATTATAAGACACTAATGAAAGAAATCAAAGATGACATAAACAGATGGAGAGATATTCCATGTTCCTGGGTAGGAAGAATCAATATTGTGAAAATGACTATACTACCAAATGCAATCTACAGATTCAATGCAATCCCTATCAAATTACCAATGACATTTTTCACAGAACTAGAACCAAAAAAATTTCACAATTCATATGGAAACACAAAAGACCCCAAATAGCCAAAGCAGTCTTGAGAAAGAAGAATGGAGCTGGAGAAATCAACCTTCCTGACTTCAGATTATACTACAAAGCTACAGTCATCAAGACAGTATGGTACTGGCACAAAAACAGAAATATAGACCAATGGAACAAGATAGAAAGCCCAGAAATAAACCCATGCACCTATGGGTACCTTATTTTTTACAAAGGAGGCAAGAATATACAATGGGGCAAAGACAGCCTCTTCAGTAAATGGTGCTGAGAAAACTGGACAGCTACATGTAAAAGAATGAAATTAGAACACTTCCTAACACCATACACAAAGATAAACTCAAAATAGATTAAAGACCTAAATGTAAGACCAGAAACTATAAAATTCTTAGAGGAAAACAAAGGCAGAACACTCAATGACATAAGTCAAAGTAGAATCTTCTATGACACACCTCCTAGAATAAAGAAAAAATAAATAAATAAACAAGTGAGACCTAATTAAACTTAAAAGCATTTGCACAGCAAAGGAAACCATAAGCAAGGTGAAAAGAAAACCTTCAGAATGGGAGAAAATAATAGCAAATGAAACAACTGACAAAGGATTAATTTCCAAAATATACAAGCAGCTCATACAACTCAATACCAGAAAAACAAGCAACCCAATCAAAAAGTGGGCAAAAGACCTAAACAGATATTTCTCCAAAGAAGACATACAGATGGCTAACAAACACATGAAAAGATGCTCAACATCGCTCATTATTAGAGAAATGCAAGTCAAAACTACAATGAGATATCACCTCACACTAGTCAGAATGGCCATCATCAAAAAGTCTACAAACAATAAATGCTGGAGAGGGTGTGGAGAAAAGGGAAAATTCTTGCACTGTTGGTGGGAATGTAAACTGATACAGCCACTATGGAAGACAGTATGGAGATTCCTTTAAAAACTAGGAATAAAACCACCATATGACCCAGCAATCCCAACTCCTAGGCATATACCCTGAGGAAACCAAAATTGAAAAAGACACATGTATCCCATTGTTCACTGCAGCACTATTTACAATAGCTAGAACATGGAAGCAACCTAGATGTTCATCGACAGATGAATGGATAAAGAAGCTGTGGTATATATACACAATGGAATATTCAGTTCAGTTAAGTTCAGTCGCTCAGTCATGTCCAACACTTTGTGACCCAATGAAGAGCAGCACGCCAGGCCTCCCTGTCCATCACCAACTCCCAGAGTTCACCCAAACCCATGTCCATCGAGTCGGTGATGCCATCCAACCATTGCATCCTCTGTCGTCCCCTTTTCCTCCTGCCCTCAATCTTTCCCAGCATCAGGGTCTTTTCCAATGAGTCAGCTCTTCGCATCAGGTGGCCAGAGTATTGGAGTTTCAGCTTCAGCATCAGTCCTTCCAATGAACACCCAGGACTGATCTCCTTTAGGATGGACTGGTTGGATCTCCTTGCAGTCCAAGGGACTCTCAAGAGTCTTCTCCAACACCACAGTTCAAAAGCATCAATTCTTCTGTGCTCAGCTTTCTTCACAGTCCAACTCTCACATCCATACATGACCACTGGAAAAACCACAGCCTTGACTAGATGGACCTTTGTTGGCAAAGTAATGTCTCTGCTTTTTAATATGCTGTCTAGGTTGGTCATCACTTTCCTCCCAAGGAGCAAGTGTCTTTTAATTTCATGGCTGCAATCACCATCTGCAGTGATTTTGGAGCCCAAAAAAACAAAGTCTGTCAGTTTCCACTGTTTCCCCATGTATTTGCCATGAAGTGATGGGACCAGATGCCATGATCTTAGTTTTCTGAATGTTGAGCTTTAAGCCAACTTTCTCACTCTCCTATTTCACTTTCATCAATAGGTTCTTTAGTTCTTCTTCACTTTCTACCTTAAGGGTGGTGTCATCTGTATATCTGAGGTTATTGATATTTCTCCCGGCAATCTTGATTCCAGCTTGTGCTTCCTGCACCAGCCCAACGTTTCTCATGATGTACTTTGCATATAAGTTAAATAAGCAAGGTGACAATATACAGCCTTGACATACTCCTTTTCCTATTTGGAACCAGTCTGTTGTTCCATGTCCAGTTCTAACTGTTGCTTCCTGACCTGCATACAGGTTTCTCAAGAGGCAGGTCAGGTGGTCTGGTGTTTCCATCTCTTGAAGAATTTTCCACAGTTTATTGTGATCCACACAGTCAAAGGCTTTGGCGTAGTCAATAAAGCAGAAATAGATGTTTTTCTGGAACTCTCTTGCTTTTTCGATGATCCAGAGGATGTTGGCAATTTGATCGCTGGTTCCTCTGCCTTTTCTAAAACCATCTTGAACATCTGGAAGTTCACAGTTCATGTACTGCTGAAGCCTGGCTTGAAGAATTTTTGAGCATTATTTTACTAGCATGTGAGATGAGTGCAATTGTGCAGTAGTTTGAGCATTCTTTGGCATTGCCTTTCTTTGGGATTGGAATGGAATATTACTCAGCCATAAAAAGAAACACATTTGAGTCAGTTCTGATGAGGTGGATGAACCTAGAACCTATTATACAGAGTGAAGTGAGTCAGAAAGAGAAAGATAAATACCATATTCTAACACATATATATGGAATCTAGAAAAATGGTACTGAAGAATTTACTTACAGGGCAACAATGGAGAAACAGACATAGAGAATAGACTTATGGATATGGGGAGAGGGGAGGAGGTGATGAGATGTATGGAAAGAGTAACATGGAAACTTACATTGCTGTTTGTAAAATAGATAGCCAACTGGAATTTGGTGTATGGCTCAGGAAACTCAAAAAGGGGCTCTGTATCAACCTAGAGGGCTGGGATGGGCAAGGGGAGGTGGGAGGGAACTTCAAAAGGGAGGGAATATATGCATACCTATGGCTGATTCATGTTGAGGTTTGGCAAAAAACAACAAAATTCTGTAAAGCAATTATCCTTCAATGTAAAAAATTAATTTTTTAAAAAATAAAGGAAGGAAATTGACTCTGGGTGGATGCTACTAGATGGATGAAGCTTGAGATTATTTTAAGTGAAATGAGCAGCCACAAAAAGACAAATACTGTAGAATTCCAGCTATACAGGGTGTTTAGAGTAGTTATATGACAGATAAGAAGGTAGGAAGTTGTTTGCCAGGGGCTGGGAGAGAAGAAGATTCATTTGTTACTCACTCATGGTGTCCAACTCTTTGAGACCCCAGGGACTGTAGCCCACCAGGCTCCTCTGTCCATGGAATTCTCCAGGCAAGAATACTAGAATGGGTTGCCATTCCCTTCTCCAGAGGATCTTCCTGACCCAGGGATTGAACCTGGGTCTCCCACATTACAGGCAGATTCTTTACTGTCTGAACCACCAGGGAAGACCCAGGGGAAGACAGATTGTTGTTTAATGTATATAGTTTCCTTCTTCAAGGTGAAAAAGTCTGAAGTTTGGTTGTGCTATAGTATGAATATACACAGCACTACTGAACTGTATACTTAAAATGGTTAAGATGATAAATTTAATGCTTTGTACTGCTTTTCCATTATTTAAAAATGAGGCTCCCTTGGAATAGACATGTACACACTGCTGTATTTAAAATGGATAATCTACTGTATAGCACAGGGAAGTCTGCTCAATGTTATGTGGCAGCCTGGATGGGAGGGGAGTTTGGGGGAGAATGGATACATGTATGTGTATGGCTGAGTCCCTTTGCTGTTCATCTGAAACTATCACAACATTGTTAATCAACTATACTCCAATATAAAATAAAAAGTTAAAAGCATAAAAAAATAAATAAAAATAATCCTCCTTATCTGGTTCTCACATATCCTGGGATTTTTGAGTTTTCTAGTTCTCTCCTTTTTCTTATAACTTCATCTACTCTTGAACCCACTCAAGTCACTGTTAAATTGCTGAATACCTCAGTTTGGTGTTTGGTGTGGGCAGAGAAAAATCTAGTCTAAGGTAGGCTCCACTGGGGTATGCCTGGAGTTATCATTAGTGTCCTTACTCCTTACCAGACAGAGTGAAATGTGATTGCTTTACAAGTATAATCTAGTTTATCTAAAAAAATGCTGAGATCACCTTACTTAAGGTGAAATAAGGTTAAGGGATGCTGGCTAAATCTCTGTGACTTTCACAGGTTTTTGTAAATAGAATTAGAATTCCATCTCTAATCCTCTTACAGCTATCCTCAACATAGCAATCTTGCAAAAATTGTGAAAGTAAGTGTTTGACCATTTACGTACATACACCAAGGCATCCCTGCAGCTCAGTGGTAAAGATTCCACCTGCAGTGCAGGAGGTGCAGGTTTTGTCTCTGGGTCAGGAAGATCCACTGAAGGAGGAAATGGCAACTCACTCTAGTATTCTTGCCTTGGAAATCCCATGGACAGAGGAGTCTAGTGGGCCACAATCCATGGGGTCACAAAGAGTCAGACAGTACTGAATGACTGAGTACACATACACACAAACACATACACATACACACAAACACACACACATACACACACACACACCCCGAAACATCTTACCTCCCTTTGTTTTCCTTTCAGTACCTCATATTATCTCTTATTCGTGTCTTCAAACCATGCAAGCAACCTCCTTTTTTATACCTTCTCTTTTTCCCACATTACTCAATGTCTTCTCTTCTTTATTTAATTTTCCTTCCAAGCCTTCCTAACCCTAATTTTAACCTTAACCCTGAATATACCCTTACAGACCAAGGTCAGTTTAATGGTGTTTACATCCTAGGCTTGATTCTGCTGACAAAGATCCATATAGTCAAGGCAGTGGTCACATATGATTTGAGAGCTAGACCAGAAAGAAGGCAAAATGCCAAAGAAATGACGCCTTCAAACTGGTGCTAGAGAAGACTCGTGAGAGCCCCTTGGACAGCAAGGAGATCAAACCAATCAATCTTAAAGGAAATCAGTGCTGAATATACATTGGAAGGACTGATGGTGAAGCTGAAGCTCCAGTATTTCAGTCACCTGAAGCAAACAGCCAAATTATTGGAAAAGTTCCTGATGCTGGAAAAGATTGGGGGCAAGAGGAGAAGGTGGCAACAAAGGGTGAGATGGTTGGATGGCAACACGGATGCAATGGACATGAACTTTGGCAAACTTTGGAAGATGGTGAGGGACAGGGAGGTCTGGCTTGCTGCAGTCATAAGGTCACAAAGAGCTGGACATGACTGAGTGACTGAATAACAACAACAGCTTTGTAGTTAAAGGTATGGTTATCATCTTTTTTATTTGTACAAACTGTACAGTTTTTTTCAAGTCAGTCTTCATGTTCAAAATATTAAAAATAATCAAGGATAAATCAGATGGTAGGATTACTCACTTTAATAACCTTTTATCATTAGTTAGATTTGCAACAAAAATATTAAGCTTACTTTTCAAATTGAATTCCAGATGTACTTGGAATAATGTAGCTACCTAAATACGAACTAAGATGCCAAGTATTATAAAAATTAAATTTCAAATTATAGCTTAAAATTCTATATGACCTCCCAGAATGTTTCTTCCCCATTTTCTCCTGGCTTAGGCCTTTATTTCCTCTAAACTTTGGAGGACTGTTCAAGTCTATTCCATTGTACCCCATACCCTGGACACAGAGGTGGGCATGAGATTCAGCCAAAGAAATGGGATTTGAATCTGAGGTCCCAGAAACAATGGGTAGTTGAATCTGAATCACCTGATGGCAGGGCCCTGAAGATACACCACAAGTTCTTGCTGTTGAGGAGCTGCCCTAGTTCCTAGCTTTCCATGAGCCCAGTTTTTCATCAACTTCTTTAGTTTTTGAAGCTACCACAGTTACTATTTCTTGCAATAAATCCATCCTATTGACACAAGTATCAAAATAATATGTATGTATGTATGTATGTGTTAGTTGCTCAGTAGTGTCCAACTCTTTGTGACCCCATGGACTGTAGGCACCAGGATCCTCTGTCCACTGGATTTTCTAGGAAAGAATACTGGAGTGGGTTGCCATTCAGTTCTCCAGAGGAAATCCCAACCCAGGAGTCAAACCTGGGGCCCCCTGTATTGAAGGCATATTCTTTACCATCTGACCCACCAGGTAAGCCCCAAAATAACATAATTCATTAATTAAAACAACATATACACATGAAAAAGAAGTAAATACATAAATGTACATATAAATATGTGATATGTGTGCCAAATGAATTTTTAAATTATGTTATTATTCCATTGATGTGTATTTTACAAAGATAATCATAAAAGATTTCATCTTTAATCAGCTTCCTTCTCTTTCTGTCTCGTTGCTAAGGTGTAATTATACCAAGCAGTTAATTGCTTCCTTGCTTAATAGGTTCTCTGACTTGGGGGATTAACACCCAAAGGAAGACCAAGGTTACTTAAAGCTTGTTTGGGAATTACTGCAGTTCCTAGAGTCAAAGAGGAAATAATATTGGAGAAAGAAAAGCACACTGAAATTTTTGACATTCTGTTTGAAAGTGATGGGAAAAGAGAAGAATTCTGAAGGTCTACCAGCAGACTGCAAGCAGATGAGAATTCTGCAGGACAAGACTGCTTCCTTTTCCTGCAGTAGGAGAGAAAAGTGACATTCAACTCAAATAGCACCAGCCAGTTATGTTCCCTCTTTGCCTTGTTAGTTCCCAAATTTTGTGCTTTATTTTTTAAAAATAATTGATTCTCACCCTCTCCCACCCATCATAACCACCAAAATAAAATAAGGTAATCACAGAGCTAGAGCTAGATAGGGTTTTAGGCAGTCGAATTGATGGATTGACCTATGATTCTATGACTTCACTGTGTTAGAAAAGTTAAAGCAATTTGGAAAAGATATGGAGCTGTTCAAAAAATGAAAATTGGAAAGGAGTCTCTAATATGCATACTGCTGAGCTGTCTACTGCCATAAAGTTGTAGTTTAGTCACTAAGTCTTATCTGACACTTTTGTTACCCCATAGACTATAGCCTACTAGGCTTCAGTGTTTGTGTGGGATTTTCCCAATAGGAAAACTGGATTGGGTGCCATTTCCTTCTCCAGGGGACCTTCCAGACCCAGGGATTGACTTGAGTCTCCCACTTCTCCTGCATTGCAGGTGAATTCAATACCACTGAGCCACCAAGGAAAGTACTTCCTAGCCTCTCAGTGTTCCTGGTAGAATTTCTAATTAACTTCAACATCATCTTGATGTTTAAACAAAGGTTGTAGTTGTTAGTGTCACTAAGTCATGTCTGACTCTTATGCCATCCCATAGCCTGTAGCATGCCTGGCTCCTCTACCCTCCACTATCTCTTAATATTTGTTCAAGTTTAAGTCTATTGAGTCATTGATGCTATCTAACCATCTCACTCTCTGCCACCCTCTTCTTTTTCCTCAACCTTTCCCAGCATCAGGGTCTTTTCCAAGGAGTTGGCTCTTCAGGTCAGATGGCCAAAACTTTTCAGCTTCAGCAACAGTCCTTTCAGTGAATATTGAGGATTGATTTCTTTTTGGATTCAGAGTGACGATGAATGTACTGGTATTGTGTCTTTCACAGCCTGCACCTTCATGCTTCCTTGTCTTTGGTCTCCCCTAGACCTTCCTCCAAAGAACCACACAGAGCTGAATGAGTTCATCCTACTGGGAATACCCCAGACAGAGGGACTGGAGACTGTGCTCCTTGTCATCTTCTCATTAATTTACCTCTTCACCCTGCTGGGAAATTTGGTCATCCTTCTAGCAATTGTCTCCTCCTCGATCCTTCACACTCCCATGTACTTCTTCTTGGGACTCCTATCGATTTTGGACATGCTGTTCCCCTCTGTCACCTGTCCCAAGATGCTATTCTATCTCTCTGGCCAGAGCCGAGCCATTTCTTATAAGGGATGTGCTGTTCAGCTCTTCTTCTACCATTTCCTGAGCTCGGCGGAAGGCTGCCTCTATTCTGTGATGGCTTATGATCGTTTTGTTGCCATCTGTCACCCACTGAGGTATATGCTCATCATGAGACCTGGAGTCTGTGTTGGTTTGGTCGTGGCAGCCTGGTTGGTGGGTTGTCTTCATGCCTCCATCCTGACATCCTTTACCTTTCAGCTACCCTACTGTGGCCCTGATCAGGTGGACCACTTCTTCTGTGACATTCCTGCTGTCTTACCCCTGGCTTGTGCTGATAGCTCCCTGGCCCAGAAACTGGGTTCCACTAATGTTGGCTTTCTGGCTTTAACTCTTTGGTTGAGTGTTTGTGTCTCCTACACACACATTGGGATTGCCATTTTGAGGATCCGTTCAGCAGAGGGCAGGCAGAAAGCTTTCTCTACCTGCAGTGCCCACCTCACTGCCATTCTCTGTGCCTATGGACCTGTAATCATCATCTATCTGCAGCCCACACCCAACCCGTTTCTTGGTGCCATGGTGCAAATATTAAATAATATTGTCTCACCCATGCTGAACTCATTAATCTATTCTTTAAGGAACAAGGAGGTGAAAAGCTCACTAAAGAGGGTGTTCTATAATGTAGTATTTACTGCTCTGGACTAAATTATGAGTTTTGTAAAGGATTTTAGATTTATTGTCTTTTAACACCATTCTCCTATTTCTTCTTTGAAAAAAAAATTGTAGTATAGCTTTTTTACAATGTTGTGTTCATTTCTTCTGTACCTTAAAATTAATCAGTCATACCCACGCATGTGCTAAGCTGCGTCAGTCGTGTCTGACTCTTTGCAACTCCATGGACTATAACCCACCAGGCTCCTCTGTCCGTGGGATTTCCCAGGCAAGAATACTGGAGTGGGTTGCTATTTCCTACTCCAGGGGATCTTCCTAAGCCAGGGATCAAATTCGTGTCTTCTGTGTCTCCTTCTTTGGCAGGCGGGTTCTTTATACCCACTCTTATATCCCCTCTTTTTTGGATTTCCTTCCCATTTAGGTCACCACAGAGCACTGAGGAGAGTTCCCTGTGCTACAGTGTCGGCTTCTATCCATTATCTGTCTTATACATAGTATCAATAATATTTATATGTCAGTCCCAATCTCCCAATTCATCCCACCACCACCCCCCATTTTCGACTTGGTATCCATATGTCTATTCTCTACCTGTGTGTCTATTTCTTCTCTGCACATAAGATAATCTGTTTCTTCTTTTTTGTTTGCTTTATTTTTAAAAATTTTTATTTTTTATTGGTGGATAGCCAGTCAACTATGTTGTGATAATTTCAGATGAAGAGCAAAGGGACTCAGCCATTCATATACATGTATCAATTTCCTCCAAACTCTGCTCCCTTTTAAATGAATAAATAGATTATAGAAAATGCTTCCTCACATTTGTCTTATTCACTGTTGTATCCACAGGACATGGCTCAGTGATCTACTAAGTGCTATGCACAAGTTTATTAAGTGAATGAATGGGTACCACTTAACCTTTTAAATTTGATGAAACTGAATATTTATTTACTATAAACAGAAACATAATTTCAATAACTGAGAAACATAAAAACTACATACACTGATTTAAATACATATCCTCTGTATAATGGGCTCCAGTTTCATCCATCTCATTAGAACTGATTCAAATGAATTCTTTTTAATGGCTGAGTAATATTCCATGGTGTATATGTACCACAGCTTCCTCATCCATTCGTCTGCTGATGGGCATCTAGGTTGCTTCCATGTCCTGGCTATTATAAACAGTGCTGCGATGAACATTGGGGTGCACGTGTCTCTTTCAGATCTGGTTTCCTTGGTGTGTATGCCCAGAAGTGGGATTGCTGGGTCATATGGCAGTTCTATTTCCAGCTTTTTAAGAAATCTCCACACTGTTTTCGATAGTGGCTGTACTAATTTGCATTCCCACCAACAGTGTAAGAGGGTTCCCTTTTCTCCACACCCTCTCCAGCATTTATTGCTTGTAGACTTTTGGATAGCAGCCATCCTGACTGGCGTATACAGAGCGAAGTAAGCCAGAAAGATAAAGACCATTACAGTATACTAACACATATATATGGAATTTAGAAAGATGGTAACGATAACCCTATATGCAAAACAGAAAAAGAGACTCAGATGTATAGAACAGACTTGTGGACTCTGGGAGAAGGCAAGGGTGGGATGTTTCAAGAGAACAGCATTGAAACATGTGTATTATCTAGGGTGAAACAGATCACCAGCCCAGGTTGGGTACATGAGAAAAGTGCTCAGGCCTGGTGCACTGGGAAGACCCAGAGGGATTGGGTGGAGAGGGAGGTGGGAGGGGGGACTGGGATGGGGAATACATGTAAATCCATGGCTAATTCATTTCAATGTATGACAAAAACTACTGTAATGATGTAAAGTAATTAGCCAAGAAAAAAGAAAAAAAAGAGTTAAATAATTCTAAGCTCATCTTGAAGAATACTTAGATGATATTAGCCAAGGAAATAAGTGGTCTCATCAAATAATAAAAAATTAACACAGTAAAAAAAAAAATACATATCCTCTTAAAGTTGAGGAAATGTGAAAACCAAATCTGGATGAACTCTAAACACTTTTCTCAATTCTCAAT
Source organism: Odocoileus virginianus (assembly GCF_023699985.2). NCBI lineage: Eukaryota > Metazoa > Chordata > Mammalia > Artiodactyla > Cervidae > Odocoileus > Odocoileus virginianus. Next base: position 855,182 of record NW_027224281.1, read on the forward strand.
TCTCCAGTCATCAAGACAGTATGGTACTGGCACAAAGACAGAAATATAGATCAATGGAACAGAATAGAAATCCCAGAGATAAATCCATGAACCTATGGTCACCTTATCTTCGACAAAGGAGGCAAGGATATACAATGGAAAAAAGACAACCTCTTTAACAAGTGGTGCTGGGAAAACTGGTCAACCACCTGTAAAAGAATGAAACTAGAACACTTTCTAACACCATACACAAAAATAAACTCAAAATGGATTAAAGATCTAAATGTAAGACCAGAAACTATCAAACTCCTAGAGGAGAACATAGACAAAACACTCTCCGACATAAATCACAGCAGGATCCTCTATGACTCACGTCCCAGAATTTTAGAAATAAAAGCAAAAATAAACAAATGGGACCTAATGAAACTTAAAAGCTTTTGCACAATAAAGGAAAATATAAGCAAGGTGAAAAGACAGCCCTCAGATTGGGAGAAAATAATAGCAAACAAAGCAACAGACAAAGGATTAATCTCAAAAATATACAAGCAACTCCTGAAGCTCAATTCCAGAAAAATAAATGACCCAATCAAAAAATGGGCCAAAGAACTAAACAGACATTTCTCCAAGGAAGACATACAGATGGCTAACAAACACATGAAAAGATGCTCAACATCACTCATTATCAGAGAAATGCAAATCAAAACCACAATGAGGTACCATTATACGCCAGTCAGGATGGCTGCTATCCAAAAGTCTACAAGCAATAAATGCTGGAGAGGGTGTGGAGAAAAGGGAACCCTCTTACACTGTTGGTGGGAATGCAAATTAGTACAGCCACTATGGAAAACAGTGTGGAGATTTCTTAAAAAGCTGGAAATAGAACTGCCATATGACCCAGCAATCCCACTTCTGGGCATACACACTGAGGAAACCAGATCTGAAAGAGACACGTGCACCACAAATTCATCGCAGCACTGTTTATAATAGCCAGGATATGGAAGCAACCTAGATGCCCATCAGCAGACGAATGGATGAGGAAGCTGTGGTACATATACACCATGGAATATTACTCAGCCATTAAAAAGAATTCATTTGAATCAGTTCTAATGAGATGGATGAAACTGGAGCCCATTATACAGAGCGAAGTAAGCCAGAAAGATAAAGACCATTACAGTATACTAACACATATATATGGAATTTAGAAAGATGGTAATGATAACCCTATATGCAAAACAGAAAAAGAGACTCAGATGTATAGAACAGACTTGTGGACTCTGGGAGAAGGCGAGGGTGGGATGTTTCAAGAGAACAGCATCAAAACATGTATATTATCTAGGGTGAAACAGATCACCAGCCCAGGTTGGGTGCATGAGACAAGTGCTCGGGCCTGGTGCACTGGGAAGACCCAGAGGGATTGGGTGGAGAGGGAGGTGGGAGGGGGGACCGGGATGGGGAATACATGTAAATCCATGGCTAATTCATTTCAATGTATGACAAAAACTACTGTAATGATGTAAAGTAATTAGCCTCCAACTAATAAAAATAAATTAAAAAAAAGAATAAATAAAACATACATGCTCACACACACAAGCAAATACCAGTTCTTAAATCTCACTCCATCAACAACACAACAACAAAAACAAAGAACTTGATTCCAAAAAGTGGGCAGAAGACCTCAATAGACATTTTTCCAACAAAGACACACAGGTGGCTAATAAACACATGAAAAGATGCTCAACATCACTCATTATTAGAGAAATGCAAATCAAAACCACAATGAGGTATCATACACCCATCAGAATGGTGATCATCAAAAGATCTACAAACAGTGAAGGCTTGAAAGAGTGTAGAGTAAAGGGAACTCTCTTATACTGTTGGTGGGAATTTAAACTGATAAAGACACTCTATAGGGCAGTATGGAGATCCCCTCAAAATTATGAATAAAACCACCATATGACTCAACAGTTCTACTACTGGGAGTAATCCCTGTGGAAACCATAATTGAAAAAAAGACACAAGATTTGAAATATTCACTGCAGCACAATTTACAATAGCACATGGAAGCAGTCTTTATGTCCATCAACAGATGAATGGATAAAGAAGCTGTGTTACATATATACAATGGAATATTACTCAACCATGAAAAGAATGCAGTTGAGACAGTTCTAATGAGGTTGATGAGCCTAGAGCCTATTATACAGAATGAAGTAACTCAAAAAGAGAAAAACACATATCATATGTTAATGAACATACACAATAAACTGTGTAAATTCTGAAAGAGATGGGAACACCAGACCACCTGACCTGCCTCTTGTGAAACCTTTATGTAGGTCAGGAAGCAACAGTTAGAACTGGACATGGAACAACAGACTGGTTCCAAATAGGAAAAGGAGTATGTCAAGGCTGTATATTGTCACCCTGCTTGTTTAACTTATATGCAGAGTACATCATGAGAAATGCTGGGCTGGAAGAAGCACAAGCTGGAATCAAGGATTGCCGGGAGAAATATCAATAACCTCAGATATGCAGATGACACCACCCTTATGGCAGAAAGTGAAGAGGAACTGAAAAGCCTCTTGATGAAAGTGAAAGAGGAGAGTGAAAAAGTTGGCTTAAAGCTCAACATTCAGAAAACTAAGATCATGGCATCTGGTCCCATCACTTCATGGCAAATAGATGGGGAGACAGTGGAAACAGTGTCAGACTTTATTTTTCTGGGCTCCAAAATCACTGCAGATGGTGATTGCAGCCATGAAATTAAAAGACGCTTACTCCTTGGAAGGAAAGTTATGACCAACCTAGATAGCATATTAAAAAGCAGAGACATTATTTTGCCAACAAAGGTCCATCTAGTCAAGGCTATGGTTTTTCCAGTAGTCATGTATGGATGTGAGAGTTGGACTATAAAGAAAGCTGAGCACCAAAGAATTGATGCTTTTGAACTGTGGTGTTGGAGGAGACTCTTGAGAGTCCCTTGGACTGCAAGGAAATCCAACCAGTCCATCCTAAAGGAGATCAGTCCTTGGTGTTCATTGGAAAGACTGATGCTGAAGCTGAAACTCCAGTACTTTGGCCACCTGATGTGAAGAGTTGACTCATTGGAAAAGACCCTGATGCTGGGAGGGATTAAGGGCAGGAGGAGAAGGGGATGACAGAGGATGGGATGGCTGGATGGCATCACCAACTAGATGGACATGAGTTTGAGTAAACTCCACGAGTTGGTGATGGACAGGGAGGCCTGGCGTGCTGCTCTTCATGGGGTCGCAAACAGTCAGACACGACTGAGCGACTGAACTGAACTGATGGAATCTAGAAAGATGGTACTGACAAACCTATTTGCAGGGCAGCAATGGAGATGTAGACATAGAGAACAGACTTGTTGACAAAGAGGCAGGGAATGAGTGGTGGGACAAATGGAAGGAATAGCGTGGAAACATACATTATCATGTGTAAAATACATAGACAGTGAGAGTTTGCTGTATGATTCAGGAAGCTCAGAAAGGTGCTCTGTGACAACCTAGAGGGACAGAATGGGGAGGGGGGGTGGGAAGGAGGTTCAAGAGGGAGGAGAGACATATGGATACCTATGGCTGATTCATGTTGATGTATGGCAGAAATCAAACAATATTGTAAAGCAATTATCCTTCAATTAAAAATAAATTTGAAAAAACAAGTAACTTGATTCAAAAGGGTGTAAAGGACTTAAAAGACATTCTGCAAAGAAGACAACAAGCATATAAAAAGATGTTTAATATCACTACCACTAACTAAATGCAAATCAAATTCACAAGAAGGTGTCATTACAGCCATTAAAATGGCTTTTACTGGAACAAAAAAGGCGGGGGGGGGGGAAATGTGGAGAAACTGGAACCATTGTATGCTGTTGGTGGAAACTATAAAATGGTACAGCCACTAAGGAAAACAATGTGGAGATTCCTCAATAAATTTAAAAATAACATTACCCAATGATACACCAATTATACTTTTGAGTATAGATCCAAAAGGGTCCTGAATATTCATATTTATAGCATGTTCAAAGCAGCATTATTCACAAGAGATAGGTAGGAGGTGAAAGCTATTCATGTTCATTAACGATAAATGGATAGTCAAAATGTGGTATACACAAACATGGAATGTTATTCCCACTTTAAAAAGGAAGGAAATTGACACAGTTGTATGCTACTAGATGGATGAACCTTGAGGAGATTATGTTAAGTGAAATAAGCAGCTACAAGACAGATACAGTAGGATTCCAGCTATACTGGGTGTTTAGAGTAGTTATATGACAGGTAAGAAGGTAGGAAGGTGATTCCCAGGGGCTGGGGAAGAGGAACATAGATTGTTGTTTAATCTATATAGTTTCCTTTTGCAAGATGAAAAAGTTCTAAAGTTTGGTTGCACTGTAGAATGAATATATATATAATACTATTATACTGTATACTTAAAATGGTTAAGATGGTAAATTTTATGCTTTATATTGTTTTTCCACTATTTAAAAATGAAGCTCCTTTGGGAAGGACATGTACACATTGCTATATTTAAAATGGATAATCAACTACTGTATAGCACAGGGAACTCTGCTCAATGTTATGTGGTAGCCTGAATGGGACAGAAGTTTGTAGGAGAATGAATACATGTATATGTATGGCTGAGTCCCTTTGCTGTTCACCTGAATCTATCACAACATTGTTAATCAGCTATACTCCAATATAAAATAAAAACTTTTCAAAAAATGAATAAAAATAAGCCTCCTTATCTGGTTCTCACATATCCTGGGAATTTTAGTTTGCTAATTCACTCCTTTTTCTTATAACTTCATCTACTCTTGAACCCACTCCAATCACCGTTAAATTGTTGAATACCTCTGTCTGGTGCAGAGAAGAGTCTGAGAAATCCAGCATAAGGTAGGCTTCAGGGGGTCTTCCTGGAGTTATTATTTATGTCCTAACTCATTAACAGACAGTGTGTAATGTAATTTCTTCACAAGTATTACCTAGTTTATCTACAAAAAGTGCTAGATCACATTATAGAGATAAAACAAGGGATGTCGTGTAAATTTCTATAAATAACAGTTTTTTAGTGGATAGGATAAGGATTCCATCTCAAACCATCATGCAGCTATACTCAATATAGCAATTTTGCTGAAATTCTTAAAATATGTATTTGACCTTTTACATAAACACACCAAAACATCTTGCCTCAGCTCTTTTTCCTTTCAGCATCTCTGATATATGAGAATGTTCCCATATTATCTCTTATTCCTGCTTTAAACCCTCCAAGCACCCCTCCTTTCTTATACTTCCTTTTTTCCCTCCAGTTATTCAATGCTTTTCCATTTTCTATTTATTTTTCCTTCCTAGCCTTCCTCACCCTACTGAAACTGAAAGTCGCTCAGTCAAGTCTGGCTCTTTGCAACCCCATGACTGTAGTCTGCATGACACTCCTCTGTCCATTGACTTCTCCAGGCAAGAATACTAAATAAGACGGTAGAATCATTAACTTTAACATCTTTTTAGCATCAGTTAGATGGGCAACAAAAATATTGTTTACCTTTTAAATAGAAATTCCAGATGTACTTGGAATAATGTCAAGTACCCAGATACCAAGTACAATAAAACACATACTTCAAATTTAGCTTAAAATTCTTTTTTGCCTCTTAGCATGTTTCTTCCTCCTGTTTCTCCTAGTTTAGGCCTTTATTTTCCCCGCTCTTTGGAGGACTGCCCATTTCTATTCCACTGTACCCTGTACCCTGGCCACAGAGGCGGGCATGAGATTCAGCCAAGAAAATCAGATTTGAATCTGAGGCTCCCAAAAGCAATGCACAGTTGAGTCTGAATCACCTGCTGGCAGGGCCCAGAAGATGTACCACAAGTTCTTACTATTGAAGAGCTGCCCTAATTCCTAGCCTTCCATGAGCCTAGGTTTTCACCAATTTCTTTAATTTTCTGAGCTAACCCAGTTACTGTTGCTTGCAATAAATCAATTTTCTACTACCACAAATATTAAAATAATTTATTGATTAAAACAACACATACACATGAAAAAGCAGTAAATACATAAATGTACCTATAAATGTGATATATGTGCCAAATGAAGTTTTAAATGATTATTCACTGAAGTATATTTTATGAGGAAACCATAAAAGATTCCCTCTTTAATCAGTTTCCTCCTCTCTCTTTCTCTCTAGGTCTCGTTGATAAGGTCTAATTATACCAAGCAGTTAATTACTCCCTTGCTTAATAAGGACCCTGACTTGGGGGATTAATACCCGAAGGAAGATCAAGGCTACTTACTAACTCCCGTGTTTGGAAATTATTGCAGTTCCTAGAGTCAGAGGGAAATTACTATAAAAGAGAAAAGCACACTCAGATTTTGACATTCTATTTGAAAGTGATTGAAAAAGAGAATTCTGAAGATCTACCAGCAGACTGCAAGTTGATGGGAATTTCGCAGGACAGGGTTACTTCCTTCTTTCAGAGAAGGAAAGCAAAGTAATATTCAATTCAATAGCACCAGCAAGCTATGTTCTGTTTGCCTTGTAAGTGCCCAGATTTTTCCTTCATTTAAAAAAATTTTGGCTCTCACCCTCTCTCTCCTGTCATAACCATCAAAACAAAATAATAAAGATAGAGCTAGAGCTAGATAGGGTCTTAGGCAATAGAATTCATGGGTTAATGTATGATTTAAAAAACTTACTGTGCTGAAAAAGTTAAAACAAGTTGATACTGTCAAGGGTGAAACAGATCACCAGCCCAGGTTGGATGCATGAGACAAGTGCTCAGGCCTGGTGCACTGGGAAGACCCAGAGGGATGGGATGGGAAGGGATGTGGGAGGGGGAATCAGGATGGGAAACACATGTAAATCCATGGCTGATTCATGTCAATGTATGACAAAAACCACTACAATATTGTAAAGTAATTAGCCTCCAACTAATAAAAACAAATGAAAAAAAAAGAAAGAAAATCATTAAAAAAAAAAGTTAAAACAAGTTGAAAAAGGCATGAGAAATGTTCAAAAGATAGAAATTGGAAAGGAGTCTCTACTATACCTACCCCTGTGTCTTCTACTGCCATAAAAGTACAATGCTTTTTAGCCTGGATCTGGTTAGACTATTATAGGTTTTGGAGACTGAAATGGAGGCTATTGGTTACTGATGTGTACTAAAATCCAGAGCATATGCATCCTGTTAATGTAATTTTCTGTTCTTTAAGGGCTGTTTAAGACCCCTCTTTTGGCTGGTTTCTCATTGTTGACCCTCATACCCAGGGAGATAATGTGGGAAAGAGTCTGTCTTTTGTATGTGTGGCTTGCACGCGTGCAAGCTAATCACCTCAGTCGTGTCCGACCCTTGAGACCCTCCAGACTGCAGCCCACCAGGCTCCTCTGTCCATAGGATTCTCCAAGAAAGAATACTGGAGTGGGCTCACATGTCATCCTCCAGGGCATCTTCCCAACCCAGGAATCAAACCCAGGTCTCTTCTGTCTCCTGCACTGGCAGGTGGGTTCTTTACTAGTGCCACCTGGGAAGCCCCTAAAAGTGAAAGTGTTAGTTGTTCAGTCCTCTTTGACTCTTTGTGACCCCATGGACTGTAGACCACCAGGCTCCTCTATCCATGAAATTCTCCAGGCAAGAATAAAGGAATGGGTAGCCATTCCCTTCTCCAGAGGATCTTCCTGACCCAGGGATCAAACCTGCATTAAAGGCAGACTCTTTACCATCTGAGCCTCCAGGGAAGCCCATATGTGACTTATACGATCATAAAGGATTTTGGACATTTAAAGTAAACTAGTTGTCTCAGGTGAATATAGGAAACTTGGATAGGACCTTCTTGCATCTTTAAACTAGTCCTTTTAGAATCACAAAGCAGCATTCAATATCAATACAATTTAGCAGTGTATATGAAGCATGAAAGATAGGAGAGTTGTCATGTAAGGATTTCTTGGTGAAACTGCAAGCAGAAACTACATTGCAAAGAGAGATCCAGCATGGAGAGAAGCGGGCTGATCAAGGCAATTCTAAAGAGAAGCACTAGTCTGTTTACATTGAGATTATTTGCTCCTTTTCCATTTTACTGTCTTAAACACAGCCAGTTCACATATATTCACTTTAACCACAGATTTCTTTTCACAGACACCCAAGAGTTGATCCTTCCATAAACATGAGAAATCACACAGTGGTGACTGAATACATCCTGCTGGGAATCCCTGAGACAGAGGGCCTAGAGACTGTGCTCTTTTTCCTGTTCTCATCATTATATTCACTGTCTTGGGAAATGTGCTCATCCTCACGGCTATCATCTCCTCCTCTCGGCTTCATACCCCCATGTACTTTTTCTTGGCGAATCTCTCTGTGTTTGACCTGGGTTTCTCATCAACAACTGCTCCCAAGATGCTGTCATACCTTTCAGGGCTGAGTCAAGGTATCTCTTTTCAGGGTTGTGCTACCCAGCTCTTCTTCTACCACTTCCTGGGATGTACTGAGTGCCTCCTATACACGGTGATGGCCTATGACCGCTTTGTTGCCATATGCTTTCCTCTGAGATACATGGTCATAATGAATCACAGAGTCTGCACCATCTTGGCCACAGGGACCTGGACGGGTGGCTGTATCCATGCCATTATCCTAACGTCCCTCACCTTCCAGCTGTCCTACTGTGGCTCTAACAAGGTGAGCTATTACTTCTGTGACATACCTGCCATCTTACCTCTAGCCTGTGGGGATACCTCTCTAGCCCAGAGGGTAGGTTTTACAAATGTTGGTCTTTTGTCTCTCACTTGCTTTTTTCTCATTCTTGTTTCCTACACCCGCATTGGGATTGCCATATCAAAACTTCACTCAGCAGAGGGCAGGCAGCGAGCATTCTCGACCTGCAGTGCACATGTGACTGCAATTCTCTGTGCTTATGGGCCAGTCATCATCATCTATCTACAGCCCAATCCCAGTGCCTTGCTTGGCGCTATAATCCAGATATTGAATAACCACGTAACCCCCATGCTGAACCCATTGATCTACAGCCTGAGAAATCAGGATGTTAAATCAGCTCTGAGAGATGCATTTCCCAGGAGAGGCTTTGCTCTGAAGAAAAACTGAGAAAAGCTCAAGCTTTGCTGGACAAAGTTTGAGTCTCTATTTCTCAGGACTAATTCTCTTTTGCAGCTTCCAAGGCATATTGAAATCAAACGTACTCTGAATGGATCTACCGCTTAACCTCACCAAGTTTTAAAAGCCATGTCTGCTTTCATATTTTCCTGTGTTTATAATAAAATATAATTACTAGAGTAACTACTGACGTCGATCTTATTCTTGAGCTGCCTGGATTCACTGCCAGAACCGCCACCCTTCCCCTAATATTTCCTCCCTCGTTAAATCTTTGAAAGAGTTCAGAGAACATATTTTCTTTCTCATAATCTCAGTTAAAAGTATTTCCATATATATCTAAAGGGAAGGGAGAATGGAAAAAAAATTCAAGCAAACCCAGCTTAATACAGAGTATCAGAACTCTATATCCTTTCTGTAGAGTATAACCTCCAATTTACTTCCACTCAACATGAAAACTCTAGCTTGAGTAATATTTAAGGTAATATTTATCTCATGTGTAGTCTGGTTTGATTTTAATACTTTCCTTGTATACACATTCCTTTGGGATCCAGATATTCTTGTATTGTTAGAAGACTGGAAGGCTGTGAACTTGAATCATGTCTCATTAGCCACTACAAAAATCAGCTTTAGTTTTGTAAAGAAAAAAGGAAACTAAAAGATAGTAAGACAAACAAAAACAGTCAAGTTTAAATGTGGTACTACATGTTTTTCTAAAACAACATCATTGATTGATTTGTCTGTTATAAAAAGCAAGCTGGTTAGAATTTTCATTTAAATTCAGGTAGCAATAAACTTGCCTTTCCATTGACAATAAGGTCTATATAACTTATTTTCATTCTGCTAATCTCTAGGTTCCCTAATGCTAAGGGAAAAAATAGTAAATTTATTATAGAAACTGTTAAATTTTATAGTCTCATTCTCCTTTTGCTTATTTTACTTTGTTTCCTTTTATGTTTTATCTACCAGATATTATTATGACTTTTCTTGTAAGCCACCTTAAGTCCTTTTGGTAAGAACCAGAGAATAAATAATGCACTAAAACAAATAATAATAATGATATTAATAAAGCTGTATTTCAAAGTTAAGTAGTATTTTTTGTAATGGATTTATTATTTTCTTCCCTCTCTGGACTTCAATTCCTGTCTATCAAAGCAAATGATTGAAAATAAGTTCTCCAAATAGAAATTACAAGCATCACAACAAATGTGGAGTGAGCTGTTAGAAAATATTCAATGGGTCCCCATGGCAGGAGATGCCAATCACCAGTGCTCTAAATTTGTTGTAAAATAATCTCTAATGTGAGATACTGTAGTTGAATCTGACAAGCAATTCCAGAGTCACTAGACTTTTCTGGCTAGAAATCCAGCGGGCATTAACCAAGTAAACTTAATTACATGGAAGTTGTTCCCAGGTTAGCAACAACTGAAATGAAATATTAAACATATCAAGTGTTAAAGGATAAAATGTAAATAATGGTTGGATTTTCACTCATTGCTTTCATATTAACATCAAAAGCTGAGTGTCTTCCATTACAGCAAGGTTGTTTTTTCCAACGTTCTCTTAACCGAGAGTGAACTACAGCAGTTCCGCTCTTATCTGCAGCTTCATTTTCAGTGGTTTCAATTCTGTGGTTTCAGTCACCCACAGGTCAGCCTTGGTCCGAAACTATTAAATGAAAAATTCCAGAAACAGATCATTCCTAAGTTTTAAACGGCCAGCCTTTCTGAGTAGTGTGATGAAATCTCAAGCTCTGTCTGGCCACGAACATGAATCACTGTCCCAGGAACACAGTGTTTCTGTTCAAGAAACCTTTCTTTTACTCAGTAAGGACCCAAAGCTCCAGAGAAGTGATGTTGCCAATACAGATAAGCCATAGTGAAGCCATAAAGTGCTTCTTTTAAGTAATAACGCTCTCAACTTAAGAAAGAAAAAATCAGTTCTGTATTGAAGTTGCTGTGACCTATAATACTAATAAAGAATCGTATACCCAAGAAATTGTGAAGAAAGAAAAAGAAATTTGTACTAGTTTTGTTGCCACACCTCAAACTATAAAAGCTATGACCATAGTGTGTGATAAGTGTTTAATTAGGATGGAAAGGGCATTAAATTGTGCAGTAAAATATTTTAAGAGTGAGAGGGAGACCACATTCATATAACGTTTGTTACAGCATATTGTTATTATTGTTCTATTTTATTATTAGTTATTGGTGATCTCTTACTGTGCCCAGTTTATAAATTAAACTTTATCATAGGTTTGTATGTATAGGAAAAAACATATATAAAGTGTTAGTGGCTCAGTTGTGTCCAACTCTTTGTGACCCCGTGGACTATAGCCCACCAGGCTCCTCTGTCCACAGCATTTCCCAGGCAAGAGCACTGGAATGGATTGTCATTTCCTTCTCCAGGGGACCTTCCAAACCCAGGGACAGAACAGGGGTCTTCTGCATTGGAGGCAGATTCTTTACACTCTGAGCCACCAGATACAGGTTTGATACTGTTTGCAGTTTCAGGCACCCACTGGGGATCTTGGAACATATACCCCAGGATAATGGGCATCTACTGTAGTCACTTCTGTTCTTTAAGCCTTGTCTTGATGCTGTCAGCTGCATTCATACCCATCCCATTCATTTCGTTCTTCCTCTAGACTCCAAAGATTTATGCTATTTGCTTTCCATTTCCCTAAACATAAATTCCCATATTTTCTTGCCTGATCTCCCACTTTGATGGGCAGATGCTGAAATAGGTTTATGTTTTACAGCCTCCACTCTTCTATTCTTTAAATACATGCACACTTTTTTTTTTAAGGATTTTACTACTTGTCACTACAAAGAAACACATGACGATACTAAAAAATAATAAACATTTGAGAAGTTACAATGGTCTAGAAAATTTCTTTGTATTTTATCCTAACAGTTTTCCTCTAATGTGTATTTTAAATGTAATTTTAACTATTCATATCTTTCTATTCACTTCCAAATTATTCACCTTCCATTGAAGGGCCAAGTTCACAGGCTAGAAGCCTGAATACAGAAATTTCCTTAGTTAATGGCAGAACCAAAAATAGAACCCTGGTCTTCTGGTTTGCAAATCAGTTCTTTTCCTGCTCCACAGACTGATAAATGCCAACTGAGGAATTTATGGGTGATCTTGATGCTACAGAACTTTCATTAATTTCCAAACAAGTCATCATAGCAATAAAAACACTAAATAGAAAAATAATACAGTATTTTATCATGAGAGGTCACCTCTGATTCAGAAATTTTACTGCTTCTGACACAAAACATATAAAAGCTTTTAAACATAAAAAAATACAAAGACATAATGTCTAGTTTTTATATTCTCATGATACATTTCTAAAGCTTCATCAAACAGACTTTATAAATTTAGAGATAATTTGAAACTTCCAAAAAAGTTACAAAAGTAGTACAAAAAAACCATGTATACCCTTTATTCAGATTCCAAAAATGTTATCATTATATTTATTACAATTCTTCCTCTCCCTCTCTCCCATACACATACACACAAACACACACATTTTTTTTTCTAAATCAGAATAAGTTGTTGCCATGATGAGTTGCAAACATAATTCCCCTTTTCCTTACACTCCTTAGAGTACATTTTTCTGAAAATAAGAAACCTCCTTATATAACTGTAATAAAGTTATCAAAACTAAGAAGTTAACATTGATACAATACTATTAGCTAATCTGCAGCCTTATTTTAGGTTTTAGTAATCCAATAATATCATCTATAGCAAGAAAAAAATGTCCAGGATCATGCATTGCATAGTCATTTCTGTTTGGTTTCTATTCATCTACTATGTTTCCTAAGCCATGCTTTGTATTCTAGGACAATAAAGTTTTTGAAGATTTTAGTCTGAGTATTTTGTGGAACATCCATTAATTTGAGTTTGTCTGAGGTTTCCTTCTCATTAAATTCAGGTTATGCATCTTGAGCAGGACAAGCTCAGAAATGATGTTTTGTTCTTCCTAGTATATCATATCAGGAGGTATTTGCTATACATTTGTCCCTTTAGTAGTGAGGTCAATGCCAATCATTTCTGCCAGATTACTTAAGAATAAAGTTATAATTTTACTTTCAGAATTAATTGTGATCTTTGTGGGGAAGAAGGGTACTTTGTGATTATGTAAATATCCTGTTACTCCTCAAAATTTAAACTGATAGTTGTAACCTCCATGGATGATTCCTGTCAGAATTGATTATTATGGTAGTTGCCAAACAATATTTTTCTAATTTAATCATTCCTACTATAATTACCAACTACCTACTGTAAGGAAGAGCTCTTTTTAATATAAAACTTATATTTAAATGTGTATAAAATGACATTTATATTAAAATGCCATGCTAACAAACTGAATAAAATATATGATCCTATTTTGTTGAGAATGTGACAAAGGCTGTTAGCTAGAATCACATGGGGTAAGATAACCATACTAAGACCTTATCTTATTAGAAAGGAGAAATGTTTTTTAGTAGAGGAAATGCAAAAGATAGCAAAACTGAACTAGATCATGTCTCAGTTCCCTTCCAACTCTGAAACACTAAATCTGTGTCTCTATAGAGCTGCCTCATAACTGTGGACCAACCCTTCTGGTTGGGGAAACGGGAGTATGGGTAGAGGAAAAAATGCAAATGGGAGATGATAATGGGACAGAAAAAAAGGCATTTTATTCTTGCCATGAAATCCTTGCTGAATGACCCAACAAATAAAAAAGAAATAACTTCTTGCTGCGTAACACAGGGCGCTCAGGTCAGAGTTATGTGACAACCTAGGGGGTGGGATATGGCGGGAGTGGGGGGAGATAGAAGATGGAGGGGACATATGTGTACTTATGGCTGATTCATTTTGTTGTATGGCAGAAACCAACCCAACATTGTAAGGCAATTATCCTTCAATTAAAAACAAATTTTAAAATACAGGTTATTTTTGCTCAGCTAGTTGCTTGATCTCAGCTAGCTGCAAACACTAGATATGAATCAACAGACAAGGATACCAGTCCTCCAAATAACAGGCTGTATTTATTGTAAAGATATAGAAGAGAAGTGGACCACCAGGATAGACATATTACAGAGACAACAGCAACATTTTTCAAGACAGAAAGCACAAGGTTCTTGGACCTGAATTTCACCATTGAACACAGGGTTGTTTATGATATTATGGGAATGGCTAAGTTTACCTGTGGAAACATTATTGATGCCCTTCAGACCCAGACTGGTGGGCATTAGAACATAAGACAAGACCATCCCTGTGTATCTATGTGTCATCAACAACCTCATTCTGGGGCAGAAATATGTCATCAGTCTCAGTACTACACAAGTACACAGTATGATTACAAGGCAGGGGACACAATAAACTCAGGCCTCGGAAAAGTCCTCAGCCATTGCTCTCAGACTCTGCAGTCCATGGAGCCTCCTATGAGTACATTCCTGAACTAGATGCAGCAGAATTAGAAAGGGACTGTTTCCCAGAATTCTTAGGGGACCACATCAAAAGTTTCTTCCTCCATCTCATGCACCACTTAGTCTCAATCTACACTCTTACACCACCTGGGCTGTGTTGGGATTTCACATCTTCTGCAACACAAGATTTCCTGTACTCTGTAATAGCCAGAGGTCCTGAAGATGAATGGCCTGGGACTAGAAGACTTCTAAACATGGTGGCCTTGTCCAATAACATACTAACTTCATAATTCTCTTTAAACTGTCACCTGTGAGCACATGATAGGAAATAACTTCACCTTAAGCTCACTTAAATAGGCAAGGAACAATTAAATAGCAAACCCTTAACAGAGTGGGGAGATTTGTAGTGGGTGGGCATGGAGGAGTGTGTGGTACAATCAAATTTAGAGCAAGTTAGAGGATGAGATGGTTAGACAGTGTCAGTGACTCAACAGACATGAATTTGAGCAAACCCCAGGAGATAGTGAAGGACAGAGGATCCTGGCGTGCAGTCGAAGGACTGCAGTCCTTGGGGTTGCAAAGAGTAGGGTATGACTTAGTGACAACAACACCAGCGCCTGTGCAGAGGGGAGGATATGTTCTCAGGGAGACATGGCTTACAGTTATTCACGTGGGTACTCTGTTGGTAAGATGAGGTAGAAAGACTGTACTTCAACACAAACCTCAAAAGAAATAGAATTTAATAGGTTAAGCATATGCTGGAGCATGTTATTAAGTCAACACATATTTACTGATCATGTGTAAATAGTTAAGAACTGTACAATAGTTGGGGCTTCCCCAGGGGCTCAGTAGCAAAGAACTCATCAGCCAATGCAAGAGACATAGGAGATGCGGGTTCAATCCCTGAGTCGGGAAGATCCCCTGGAGGAAGAAATGGCAACCCACTCCAGTATTCTAGCCTGGAAAAGCTCCCAAGGACAGAGGAGCCTAGCAGGCTACAGCCCATGGAGTCATAAAGAATATAATAGTTAGGAAGTGAATAAAATGCACATGGTTTCTGTCTTTAAATAAAACCTGGAGACTCTGAGGTCACCATAGTAAATTTCTGAATACTGAGGAAAAAAAAACCCACTAAGGAAAGTCAAAATTAATTAAAAGATTTCATGTTAGGGCAATTAAAATTGGGAAGTACTAAAGGAACCTCACACCATTCCATCAGGAGAAAGCCCAGACATTAGGCATGGAAGAAAAAACGTGACCCCAAGTAAAGCCCCTCAGCCTTAGAATAAGACGGGTATGAAATAATGAAAGAGAGAATTTTGGACCTGCAATTCTTTGGCCTTTAACATACAATGAAAAGATATTTCATATTTATATTTAATTCTTTATGAAATTTTAATAAGAAAATTCATATTCAGAATTGATATTCATATACAATTTAATTTTGTTGGCAGTATATTATTTGGCACATTTTCACACTATTGTGAATGCTTACTTTAGAGCTTCTTCTGTTGAGCTATATTGAAAAATGTAGACATAATCTGTGATGAGAAATTGAATAGAGAAGGCATTTGGGGCTGTGAGTACAATGTGTCCTTGATATTAAATTAATTTATGTTTTGTGCTGAAGAGAGACCAGTGAGATGGGCTGCTGGATGATGCAAGCAGATCTCCCTGGGTTGCCTGGCAACCAGCTGCCTGAACTGTGTTCTGCTTTCCCCCAGACCTCAGCAGATGGGGGAGGGCAAATCAAGATGTCACTGGTTCCAACGTTTTGGAGGGAGAAAATTAGGATTATTCTCTTGCCTTTTTATTCCACCTTTACTAGTGATAAAACCAACATTTTATTTTGACCCTCAGTTTATACATCAATTTTTAGTATGCAGAGACATGGAAGTGGGCAGAAAGGTGATTGTTGAGGCTTCTTCAACATACATTTTTACATTATTTCATCCTCAGGTTGTTATGATATTTCACAAACCCACGTTGTTTGTAGATGAACTGATGGTTTATGAAATATAGTTCAGTAACTTCACTTAAAATTCTTCCCAACTTCAGCCTAATATATACAAAGAAGCATCATAAATGCTTTCCAAGTGCATATCAAGCTAAGCTTTATATAGAGCACAAGACAAACAAGGTAATTCTTCATCAATTATCAGAGCCTTTTTAAGCTATTAAGATATTACACAAAGGAAATTACAATCCCCCCTCCCCCTTCCATCTTTTGAGTAGTGACTTTGCTACAGAATAAAATGCCCTCATCAGCAACCAAGAGCACACCTTTTTTTTTCTCACACTCCACTCGATAGATCATCCATGAAGATCCACTACTCTATTTATCTATTTTTCCCTAATTATCATCCGCTCTCCTTCCTAATTGCCAACACCTTTTTTCATACCCCAGTCACACACTGATAGCCTCCTAAATGGAATCCCGGTCACCACTGCATCCGAGGGCATCTCCCTGTTTATAATGGTTCATATCACATTTTCAGAACAGCATCTGATCCCCACACCTGCAATATGAATGTGTGTGTGTGTGTGTGTGTGTGTGTGTGTGTGTGTGCTCAGTCATGTCCAACTCTTTGCAACCCCATGACCTTGGTCTGCCAGGCTCCTCTATCCATGGGATTTTCCAGGATAAATACAAAAGGACATATCATAAAAGGCCCTTCCCAGTGTGTCTCTTGCAGACCTTTCTATTCATGGGTCTACATATGAACCTGTGCTGTGCTGTGGGTCCAGGAATGTCAGATAAACCACTACTAAGCTCTTCTGTCAGTTGTCTCCCAAATAGTGCCTCTTCCATGAGGCCAGCGTGGGAAAGTTGATTTCTCCTCCTTTAGCTTGCATGCATTTTTTCTGATGGGCCTCTTTCAGCAGCGCACTCTGGACAGACAATAGTAGTGAGAAATAGACCTGAGTTGAATTCCTACAAATACTACTTTGTTGCCTGTGACAGTGGGCGTGTTGAACTTCCTAGGCTGCCGTTTCCTCCACTTCAGTTCTGAATAATACCTCCTTCCTGTGGATACTGGCAGCATGAGATAATACTCGTTAAGCAGCCATCATTATTCTGGCCCTTAGAGCTTATACAGGAATTTTTAATTCTTCCCCCCACCATCCCTGTCCTTTCCACATGGGTTGTAAGAATGGGCTACATTTGCCTGAACATTGCTGAAGTTAACCCACTACCTATGCAAATGTGTACTAAGCCCAGAGAGTAGGTTTTCCTAATGTTGGTCTTTTTACCTCTCTCTTCTTTTTCCATTATTCTTACATTTACAATGGTATTGTCACACAAAAAATTCTCTCAGCAGAAGGCATGCACTGAGCTTTGTCAGCCTACCTCACCCCTCACCCGCAGGCAGCAATTCTTTGTGACCAAGAACAGAAGCCCAGGATCACAGCCTTCTTTGATTCTTTGACTCAGCTACTGAATTTGAGTGACCCTGTCATTAAATTCCCCGATCTCCAGCCTGAGAAGCAAAAGTGTTCCAAATAAAAGATTTAAAGAACAAACTTAATTCATAAAAATAAATGAGAATACTCAGAACTTCTAGAGGAAACATGACTATTGTTTCTTTAACCACTTTCAAGGGACTGTGCTTTAATCTAGTACTATGTCTTTAACTTCATTCCTAAATCCTATGCCCACATGTAAAAATCTGCTATTAAAACTAGAGTTAAAACGAGAGTTTATTATGTAAGTAACAGAATGTAATTGCTGTTTATCATTTGATTTGCCCCTGACCTAAACAATTTTTCATTCTTTTCTTATCTCTATGGAGAAAACATGGGAAGGGAGACTTCATCACTGCAAAAACATTCACCAAAAAGAATATTTTCCTTATCTAAAAATAGCGATTTTCAATAAATTATAGAAGAAACTCTACTTACAATTAAATCTTTTCAATTCCTATTCATGAAGTAAAAATAGATGACAGTTTCTAGATAAAAGGATTCTTTTTTTGTTTGTTTGTCTGGAATAAAGCCAAACTACACATAGAAAAACAGGAAATTGGCATAATAGGGTAGTCTTTTGTGTTCACACGGTGAAAATTATCTGACGTTATCTTCTACCCAGGTGTTTTTTATTAAAAAGAACAAAATTCAAGCAATATTTTTGTTTATTTATTTAAACAATATTTATTGTTTAAATGCTACCTTTTCAAGCACACTGACTCTACTATTGAAATAATTTAGCTACTGGTACCAGGGGGTTTAATCTTATATTTTCAAAGCAGCCATATGAGGCAACTGAAAATTTTATGACTCATTGTTAATCATGTGGCTTACTTTCATGGAAAATGAAGAGGCAGAATTTATAGGGAGAATGTGGGAGGGGGGACAGCGGACACGGGGGAAGGACTAGTGTTCTGCTTGATTATGAAAATACTAACTGTTGTGAGAGAGAAAATCTGGCAAATGATCATAGTTTAAAATACCTTTTTTCCTTGTTATCGGTTGGTTCTGGGTAATATTTCTCAGAGCAACTAGAACCTGGTTATCGAGATTCTCTATTGTCTAACATAATTAATGTGATCCAGCTGCATAAAACCGACAACAATGAAAAGAAAACAAAATTGAGAGCAAATCACACACCCACGAAGTTTCCCCATGACTGGCACGGGATCCCAGCTTCTTTGTGATAGTTTGCTTCATGTCTTACAGATAAGCATGGCCGTGCAGTGGTGGAGACTGGAAGCCCGTGCTTCGGCTGTCTGATGAATTCTCACTAGGGATGCATGAACCTCCTCTCCTGCGTCAATGTTTAAAGCTAGATCAGCTCAGTATTGAATTCATGGCTTCCTGCAAGTCTGCTTATCAAACTGTGAAGTCCTTGGAGTTCCTCTAGTGACATCACTCACCCTCTCTCCTCATGGATACCCACCAAGAAACAGCCCCTCTAGGGGGCTCTGCGCAGGAGCACCAGGTGTTGAAATGATCAGACAGTTCAGGAGCGGCAGGAAGTACATAGCACTGGACTGGTGGGGTGGCAGGGTGCGGGGAGGAGGGACAACTTCCAGGGAGATAACTGAGAAGGGATATTTGATAAAACCTCCCTTCCTAGTACATCCTGGGGCATGGGTGCTCAGCTACGAAGTCATGTTTGACTCTTTGTGACCCCAAGGACTCTAATCCTCCAGGCTCCTCTGTCCATGGGGTTTCCCAGGCAAGAATACTGGAGTGGGTCGCCATTTCCTCCTCCAGGGGATCTTCCTGACCTGGGGATCAAATCTGCATCTCTTACGTCTCCTGCAACACCCGGGGAGCCAACATTCTGGCTAAGATGACCGAAACAGGGAGTGAGAGGGTTGATGCATAAGGTAGGCTGTGGCCTGAGTTACAGAGAGCATAGCCCACTGAAAGAACGCTGAGATGAGACTTTCTAGGCCCTTAATTGTCCCTTTTTCTCTTCTTATCACCTAGTCAACAGATTCTCAGTTGGGTTTCTCAGTGGAAACGGGATTGCCTCCACTGAAGGAAGGGTGAAAACTCAGACACTGTTAATGACAGTCTGAGGGCCAGCAGGAGCAAATCACCAAGAACTCAGTCACTGTAGCAAAATCTATATAGGAACAAATAACCAGAGAGATGATCAGAAATGAAAACTTACCTCATGTAAGTGACATTAAAGGCACTAAAATGTCCTCAGAGATAAAAGATAATATGAAGGCAAGTGAGATATCTTGTCAAATAGTGAATGTTGAAATGAGGGTCGGTTTGCTCTTATCTCTTTAAGATATAGTCAGATGATCTCACAGCCGTGTGATTAGAGCACAGTCATTATGTTTTCCTGTGATCTGCTATCTGGGACATGTGCTGGCCTCTGACTCATGGGTACTGTCTTGTGTCCACTTCCAGATCTTGACATTAATTACTGTGCACCCTTTTAAAATTATTTAGAAGTCCTACAGAGTCATCCTGTTATCAACATTTCTTCCTATCTCTTACTTTTCACTTTTTCCTATCTAGGCTTTATTCTCTTTAGGCAAAGAAAGTGAAAAGACACAAATTTTTCAGTGTATTTATGCTCCAATGAGTCATACCCACCCCTTCCTTTAAAATTGAAAGGTTCTAGACCACTGGTCATTACAGGGTGTTCAAAAAGCAAATGTATCAATAGCTTATTAAGATATAAAAAAATAATAAATCTTGGGCTTCTGGTTCTAGAACAAAGAGTAAGTACATACTGAAAGTGTGATCTCTTTCTCTACACACAGAAATTATAGGAAAAAATATAGTAAGTATACATTTTCAGATGAAAATAATGAAGAATTCTCTATAAACAAGAAACAGCCAGAACACCCATAGCACCCATCTGACCTGGGGCCAGAGCTCCACAGCCCAAACAAACTCCAGGCCACAGTCACATTTCAAAACGGACCAGCATTAATATTACAAAATCACCACCATTCAGGAAAGAGTCACAAGTGAGAACTGTTTTGTCGGCATTTTCATCAGCTATTCAAAGAAATCAATATTCTGAAAAGACACACAAAAAAAACTTAAAAATCAGAAGTATTTATAAATTCGGAAATAAAAAAAGAATAGGGCATCAAAAAGAATTTAAAATGTAAATATCAAAGAGAAAATTAGACAAATAATATTATTAGGAAATAAGAACAGGAAATTCTAAACAAGGGAAAGAAAAGTTGTGAAAAGAAATCATCAGAAATCTTATATAAATAATATTATGGAATTTTAAAATTCCATAATATATGACTGAGTAAAGGACTAATAAGAAAAAATTACTGAACCAGAAGATTTAACTTTGAAAATGATCTAAAATATAGCACAAAAAAATTGAAGAAAAGAAAATATAAAAGCTGATAACTTCTAAGCACTTTGTTTTAGAAGTTATTTCCCAATTTTCTGAAATTTTTAGAACTGCATCTGCTGTTGTCCTTCCATCCTCTGATTTCAATCTTAGGACTTTCCTTAGAAACCTTTTTTTTTTATTTTAGTACTTTTACTGCTGAGAGTATGTTGAGAGCTCCCTACGCTTCCTTCTCTTTACTCTATCTTTATCTGTGGGCTCAGGAGAGTACAATATCAGGTGTTCTCACATCAGGAGACAACAATTACTAGAAGATTCATTCAAGAGAATTACTGTTTCTTCCTTTTTAAAAAACTGCATAATGATCTCATGAGGTGCTAATGATGAAATAAGTAAAGAAAAACACAAAATATTATTTTTAATCCAGTAAAAATTCCACTTCCCAGAAATGACCACTGATAATAATTTTGGTGGACATCAAGCACATCTATATATGCCCACACTTACACAGATTTACACACATGAAATAATATTATAGTTATCATCCTGTACTCTAATTTTTCTATTTCCTGAACTATTTTTTTCATATCAATAAATCTAGATAGCCATCTTAATTAATATGGCTACAAAAAAAATCCATTTTATGGCCACAGAATGTATTTAACTCACTAACAGAAAATGTAGGAGACACAGGAGACCCAGGTTCAATCCCTGGGTTGGGGAAGATCCCCTGGCAAAGGAAACAGCAACCCACTCCAGTATTCTTGCCTGGGAAATTCCATGGACAGAAGAGCCTGGCAGGCTACAGTCCATGGGACTGCAAAGAGTCGGACATGACTGAGCATGCACACACATGATCATGAACTATTACGTTTAACCATCCCCTCAATTGAGACCCTTATTTCATAAGGATATTTCATCCATATGCATATAATCTCAGTTTCTTCCCTCCTTTAGAAAGGCAATATAACATAGCAATACTCTCACATCTTGTCCTAAAGTATTTTTGCTTTATCTTAAAAGGAAGACCTCAAATTTTATTTTTTTTAAGCATTTATTTAGGTTAAAAGTTTGGGCATGAACTTTTTAAATGCAAAGAAAAGAAACTCATATTTTAAAATCAAGCAGTTGAAAAGAGGTGTTTAGAAGGCAGCCTGAAATAAAGAAAACTACAGATCTCCTTTCCCACTGAGGTATGAGGGGTATCCATCCTATTTAAGAAGATGGGAAGAGGAAGACAGAGCACCAACCCTGCTTCTTTGCTTACACAGTTACTCGCATCCTTCCCAGAGCAAAAGGAGAAGCATGTAGTGCTCCATAGCGACCCATTGGGACTTGTGTTTATTTAAAAGAGACAAAGTATTTCAAAGACTTTGTTTAAATGGGGAACATATTGGAATAGTAGGTTTATACTATACCTTCATGAATATGGGGAGAAGAAGAAAGCAATTTTGCCTAATAATACTTATCTAGAGTAATTTATATTTCCAGAAGAATAAAAATTCACATTTAAATACAAAAATGAATATAACAAATTATCAACTAAAAGCCAGTTAGAAAACCAAACATTTTAGACATCAAAGCCTGCATTTTAGAGGATAGGAAAATTTCTCCATTCCAGATGTCCTAAAAATTTCCATTATTAAAATAATGCTTACAAGAGAAACTTTATAAAAATCAAAGACAGAAATGCAGCACTATGCATTTTCTTAAGACAGAATTTTGTGAATGTTTTTGTTTAACATTTTGTCAAAAGGGGGTTGACAAAACAGAATGGTATCGATTACTACTGTTAAAGGAAAAAAGGGAACCTTTACTCCCTTTCATTTTTTTGAGATTTCCTTTGCTAGCGATTGCTAATAGAAGTAGCAAGATTTTCAAGGCTAAACTCAAGAATTTAACCAGTTAGCACAAAGAAAATCTTAAAACTTTGAATATGAGAAATAGTAGGAGAGTAAATGAAAATAAATGAAACAAAAATATAACTCTTCATACTTGCAACCAAGGACTATAGTGAAGGAAAAATTATTAAACTGTTTCTTGCATTTATCAGTTTCAAGTCTACTCAGCACGTTGAGCTTGGAGAATAGAAAGATTTATATTTATGTCAAACTGTTTTAGAAAAAAAAAAGATGAGTTACTGAAACCAGCATAGAAAAGGAAAAGAAAGTGAGAAAAATAGGAACAGTTCAGTTTCTGCCTCTGAAACTAAATAAGACAAAGGTACAGGTGCTTCTGTCCTTCCAAAACACGAAACTTTCCGATTTAGTATAAATTTTATCAATATTTATGTCATGAAAGAGTAATAATATTCTGTAGCTACCAAAGTCCCTCTGCTGTTTCCTTTTGTTGAAACTAAAACTTGGTATCATGTTATCAACACAGTTTCTATGCAAAGTTAATTCCCTGGGGCTTCTTAATAAAGGAGATCAAGTCCTTTTCAATGCAAGGAAAATGTTCAGTTCTCTTCTCAGTTAGCTGGGAGTTGGAGGGGAAATACACGTATTAATATCAGAGTGGGGGTTTTTTGGCTTCTGTAAACGAAATGCAGGGCCCTGTGACCTCTGCCAGCCATATTTTCATCAAGACTTTCTCTCTTACCTATATTACCTCTTGTATCTAATCTCTATACACAAATAGTGCATATAGTGACACCAACATGTAACAATCACTGATTTGAAACCGCTGCTCCAGAAAGATATTCACACATGGTAGTGTCATCAGGAAGCCATGAGCTTCACAGACCTCTTTCCCACAGTTCTAATCATCATTTCAACCATTCTTTATCCTATCAATTCAGTTCTGAGATCTTTTTTTTAGACTATCTCCTTTTTTTTAAATTTTTCTTGTTTTTAACACCGAAAGCACTTTGTATTGGAGTATAGCCATAAACAATGTTGTGGAAGTTTCGGGTGAACGGTGAAGGGACTCGGCCATCTTTATTGCAGCCTAAATCAGGGCAGAGAAGGATCTAGCTTGTCGGTGCCCCAACACTGCCATCTTCTGGCCAATATGAGGAATTTTACCTTGCTTCGGAAATAGAAAGTTGCTCAGTAGTTGACTCTTTGCGACCCCATGGAGTGGAACTCTCCAGGCCAGAATACTGCAGGGGGTAGCTGTTCCCTTCTCCAGGGGGTCTTTCCAACCCAAGGATCGAACCCAGGTCTTTCTCATTGCACCCAGATTCTTTACAGTTGAGCCACTAGGGAAGTCTTGCTTCAGGGGCTAATCTCAAGGGCTGAATTCTAAACAGAAAGCACAGTTGTTCTCACCAGGAAAAAAATGAAAGGATAATTAAATGACATGAGAGAGGTACTACTTAATGCTATCGTGGTGATCATATTGCAATAAATATATAAATGAATCAAATCACCACATACACCTTAAGCTTACACAGGGGTGCATGACAATTATATCCCAATATTTTTTTTTTTTAATTTTAAAAAAAGGCATTACTGCAAATGGTAGTCATTGTCTCACCAAAATCAGAAACCAGAAGGCTTCTGGGCAACTTTTCTCCCCTCAATCCATGACCACATACTTCTAAATAATAGTTCCTATAATGGTACACAATTTCAGATGTGAAAGAATGCTTAAAGATGATCTAGTCCAACATCTTCAGTTTATAAATGTTGGAAACCAAAATCACAGAACAAAATAACTTGTTCAGGACCACACAGGGTATTATTATTATTAATGGAGCCAAGTAGAATCCAGATATTTTTCTGGGTCCTAATTAAGTGTTTTTTTTACACTTTACTGTATGAGTAAAAGGACATTTCTATTCTTTCCTATTTCCTCATCCAAAATGACCATGAAAAAAATCACCATTATTATTACATTCTTCTGCCTTAGGAAGAGTAATGGGAGTGCACATACACACATTTCCACAAAAGGATGTGGTCAGGGAAAAATCCATCAAAGTGAGCCCTGCTAATACCAGTATCTGAGGATCGCTGTGGGCATACTCAGGCCTAAGGAACAACATCCTGAGAGGTTTAACACTGTAGGGGAAAGAAAAGAATTTGTTAAAATTATTCAGTCAGCCTCTAACCAAAAAACTAACATGCTCTGGAGGGAGGCAGGGACTAGTACCTAGTGTTGCTAAAATATATTATCTGAAATATCCAGTTTTCAACAAAAAATTAGAGGACATACAAATAAACAGAAAAGTATGATCCGTAGTGCAGGGGAAAAAAGCAGGCAAAAAAGCTGCCTGTGAGAGTAATGAAATGTCAAATTTTAGTAGGAAAATATTTCAACATTGTCCTTATAAATATGTTCAAATAACTTAAGGAAGCCATAATTAAAGAAGCAAAGGAATGTGTGATGACAATGTTAGATCAAGTAGAGATTATCAGTGGCTAGAAATTATAAGAACCAAATGGAAGTTCTGGAGTAGAAAAGTACAATCACTGAAATAAACAATTTATTAGAGGGAATCAACGGTAGACTTAAACTGGCAGGAAAAAGAATGAACAAACTTGAAGATAAACTGATACAGGGTACATAAGTCAAAGGACAGAGGAAAAAGTGAAGAAAAATGAACAGAGCCTCAAAGAAATATGGGACTCCATCAAGCACAGCTACACGTAATAGAAATGCCGGAAGAAACAGGAAGGAGCATTAAAACTATTCAGAGAATTAAGGGTTAAAAACTTTCCAAATTTATAGGAAAACAATCACTTATGCATCCAGGAAGCTCAACAAACTCTATGTAAGAGAGGCATAAATAGACACATAATAATAAAAGTGCCAAAAGTCAAACAGAAGGAGAAAATGTGGAAAGCACTCAGAGAAAAATGACTCATCACTATACTAGGGAACCTTAGTAAGAACTTATCACTGACTTCTCATGTGAAACAATGGAAATCAGAAAGCACCAGGATAACTACGTAAAGTACTCAAAGGCAAAAAGTCCCTCAAGATCCCACATGTTTTAAAGATATCGTCCAAATGAACATGATATAAAGACAAGACATTCTAAGAAAAATTAAGGTGATCATTTGTTTCCAGTGGATGCACCTTACAAGAAAAACAAAAATGAAGTCCTTCAGGCTAAAAACAGGTAACCCTAGATGGTAATCCAACTCTAAGTGGAAAACAGCACTGGTGAAGGTAAGTATGTAATTTTAAAAGGCAGGATAAATTTATATTTTCTAATTTCTATGAACCTATTTTAATAACAGTTATACAAAACAATGTACATATAAAGTATTATATGTGTGTATACATATAAATATGTTCAAATAACTGAAGGAAACCGTAATTAAAGAAGCAAAGGAATGTGTGATGACAATGTTAGGTCAAATAGAGAATATCAATGGCTAGAAATTATAAGAACCAAATGGAAGTTCTGGAGTAGAAAAGTACAATTACTGAAATAGACAATTTATTAGAGGGAATCAATGGTAGACTTAAATTGGCAGAAAAAAGAATGAACAAACTTGAAGATAAACTGACATATATACTGATATAAACTGATATATATATATATATATATATATATATATATGCAATATATATATATATATATATATATATATATAATTGTATATGCTGCTGCTGCTGCTAAGTCACTTCAGTCATGTCTGACTCTGTGCAACCCCATAGACGGCAGCCCACCAGGCTCCCCCATCCCTGGGATTCTCCAGGCAAGAACACTGGAGTGAGGTTGCCATGCCATTTCCTTCTCCAATGCATGAAAGTGAAAAGTGAAAGTGAAATCACTCAGTCATGTCTGACTCTTAGCGACCCCATGGACTGCAGCCCACCAGGCTCCTCCATCCATGGGATTTTCCAGGCAACAGTACTGGAGTGGGGTGCTATTGCCTTCTCCAATATACTTGCCAATGATAGCAAACAAGAGTTGGGTGGGAGAAAGTCTGTACTGAGCAAAGAAAATGACATAATAATTCGAAAGCACAGAAACGAATGGTGAAAGCCAAAAATAAGTAAGAAGTTTATTATAATAAAAACTATACACAGTTGCTTTTCATACTTCCCTCAGCTTCTTAAAAACCATAAAATTATATAAAGCAATAATTATGACATGTGCTGTTGGAATTCTAGCATTCATAGATGCACTATGTCTAACAATAATACCACAAAAAGAGGGGGAAATGAATAGAGATATAAAGAAGTAGTGTCTCTATATCACTCTGGAATTTGTTTAGTATACATTTGAAACTGATTGTAATGAGTTAAGATATAAGATGGTAAGCCCCAGAGCAACTATTAAGCTAATAACTCAAACAAAATAGTGAAAAACTCGTTAAGTAAGTCAAAATACTACTTTCTAAAGTAACTTTTTAAAGTAAAGGAGAAATAGAGGAACAAAAAAGACACAGAATGAAGCATAGAAAACAAAAAGCTAGCAAATGTAAATCTAATTATATCTATATTAACATTAAAATGCAAATGAATTAATATTCAACTGAAAAGCAGAAATCGTCAAACTGGAGCATAAAAAAACTTTTCCTAATACATTCTGTCTTCAGGAGAGACACTTTAGATTCAAAGATACAAATAGAAGGAAGACAAATGCATAGAAAAAGAGATGTCATGCAAACAGCAACAAAGGAGATGAAGTGGTTAGACTAACAGACAAAATAGACTTTAAAACAAAAAATGTTACTAGAGATAAAAAGGAATATTTTATAATGATAAAAGGCTTAATCTGCTATGAAGATAGTACAATCATAAATGCATATGTATTTAATAATATATAGTGACCTCAGAAATCATAGGAATTTAATAATATATAGTGACCTTAGAAATCATAGGAACTAGGGACACATAAGATACATAAGATAAGAGGTGGGGGGGGCAGAAATCTGCTACAACATGGATGAACCTTGAAAACATTATGCTAAGTTAAAGAAGTCAGTCACACAAAACACATTTTATGTGGTTCTATTTATATCAAATGTCCAGAACAGGCAAACCTGTAGTTATAGAAAGTAGATTAATGGCTGTTTAGAGCTGAAACTGATGGAGGTAATAAGAAGATGATCTGTAAAGGTATATGATATTTTTTTGTGATGATAAAAATGTTCTAAAATTGACCGTGGTGATGGTGGACACTCTTGAATATACTAAAAAATGCAATGACTCCTATAATTTAAGTGGGTGGATTCTTTGGCATATGAAATATGTCACAATAAAACTGGTTAAAAATTGTGGCAATTGAAAAGGTTTGATACACTATTGAAATAAACCAGGATTATATACATATATATAATATGATTCCAAATGTATAAATACACATATGTAGATATGGATGACATAGGTATACATGAAACAGTTGTAAACAGGATTTTAGAAAATTTAGTTCCAATTTAGTCACTCATTAGAGAGAAAGCAGAAATGTCAAAATGTTAATGGTGATTATTATTTAGGTGGTAGGATTAATTTTTAATTTCTAGTTACTTTACTTTTTACAGTTTTCCTATTTTCTTCAAATCTATTTATTTTCAAGATGAAAAAATGATTACTATTTTTGAGAGTCCAGGAATTCTGGAAGTCAAACTCAGTCTTTGATTTAATGAAGAAAATCTGCATTCATACTACAGAATTCAAACCATGGTCGGAAAGAGCAGATACACTGACCTAAGTCTAGAGGATCTATGAAAATACATGTCACTAGATATATTAGCACATTTCTAGTTTCTGAAATGTAACTGAATTTCTTTATATCAGACTTAAGTATATAACAGTCATCACAAATAGATGACGAAGTGATAAATTTAATGGAATGAATTGAGTAGACAATAGATTTTTTTTTTTGAAAAATGAAAAATACTCCATGCAAATTGCAAAGAAGTTGCTGGAAGAGGTAAGCGTGTGTGCTCTAATTATGACAATACAGAGGCAACTTTATTAGCACAAAGTTAAAACCCTTGCATTCACATCCAACCTCAGCAAATTTCTATCTCTGAGACACTGCAGGAGTGTCTTAACCTCTCGGCACCTTAATACACTCCTCTGTATACCGGGACAATAATACCTACTCCATATGAAAATTCTCATAATAACATATGGCAGTAGTTAGAAAGTGCATAGAATAGTACCTGGCACATGGTAAGTGCCATAAAGATATTCTTGAATACAAATTTATATAAATATATACATGCTAATAACAAAAAAGTCCATTCAACCTATTTATCCCAAATGCCACTTGGCCATTCACCCAGCTGGTTTCAGAGACCACATGCTCCATATAAATGCAAGGCAAATCTGTAAGCACAGATAATGACATAGTACTTTATGCTACACAAGTATGTACTCCTTGGATTAGTGCTTTTCTCAGAGCCAACTTCACATCCTTGTTTCTCAAGCTGTATATCAAAGGATTCAGGGAAGGGTTAACAATATTATTGAACAACGGAACCACAGAATCCAGCCAAGGGCTGGAGGCAGGCCGGAGATAAATGAGGATCACGGGCCCATAGAAGAGCAGGACAGAAGTCAGGTGGGCACTGCAGGTGGAGAAGGCTCTGTGCCTGCCTTCTGAGGAGCTGATTCTCAATATAGAGATAACGATGCGAGTGTAAGAAGCGAGGACAAGAAGGAAACACAGGAGTGCCACAACACCTACGTTGGTGACACTCACCCTGTGAGCTAGAGAGGTGTCTGCACAGGCCAGGGGCAGCACCACCGGGATGTCACAGAAGAAATTGCCCACCTCCGTGGGGCCACAGTAGGGTAACTTAAACACAAGAAATGCGAGGACAGACGCATGCACACTGCTCCCCACCCAGGTGCTCAGAGTCAAGATGGCGCACACCTTGGGGCTCATGATGACCGTGTACCGCAAGGGGTGACAGATGGCGGCAAAGCGGTCATAGGCCATCACGGTGTACAGGAAACACTCCGTGCAGCCCAGGAAGTGATAAAAGAAGAGCTGGCAGGCGCAGCCCTGGTAAGAGATGGTCCGGCTTTGCCCCAGTAGGTAGAGCATCATTTTGGGGGAACTCACGGAAGGGAAAAAGATGTCAAACACTGACAGGTTGCCCAGGAAGAAATACATGGGGGTGTGGAGGTTGGAGGAAGTGAGGATGGCCAGGAGAATGAGCAGGTTCCCCACAAGAGTGAGCAGGTAGAAGGTGAGGAAGAAGACAAAGAGCGCGTGTTCCAGCCCCTGTGTGTGAGGGATTCCCATGAGGAGGAACTCGGTTACTGGCGTGTGATTCCTCATCTTCATATCTAGTCACACCTGGAAGATCAGACAGTGGTTCACTGAGATGGGCTTTCCCCAAAACACTAATACCTGCGCAGGATCCACGGGAAAGGGATACTATCTATTTATTGTACATTAAAAACCTCTAGACGCGAGCCAGTCCAGTCCTTACTAAGTAATGAGTGACATTCAGCCATTTATTTGTCATTTGTTTCCTCAGAAGGATAAGAGATGACACAACAGGCAGAATAGACTAGAAAGCAGAGAATAAATCCTACACTTGGATTTATCTGAGTTTCAATTGCAAATCTACTCCCCACTCTGTAACCCTGGACAATTTTAAAAAATAATCTCTAAATCTCCTCTGTGTCCATGTTCATGGTATAACATATCTTATGATTCTTATGAGAATTAATGCTTTTATGTATATATATATATAGTCCCCAATGTAATGACTGCTCTTATTCTTGTTTAAAAATTCACTCAAGATGTTTATATTCTGATTCAATGCATTTTTACTCCACATGGAGTTTCTCTTCGGCTGACCTGCTCCTACAGCAGTTTGGAATCACCTACTGATTAAAATGATTCACAGAAATGTTTTCTGCATCATCAACAGAAACAATGGAAAACTAAGAACTGTCTGGTAGAAATACACTGAGACAAGATGGAAATGATAATACTTAATCACAAAAAGGAACAAGCACTTAGCAATAATAAAAACAGCTATCCTATTTTGATGTAACATTCAATCTCTCAATAGAAATTATGTCTGCAATATGACAACAAATGCCATCCCGATGAAGGTTTTTAAGGTTCAGCATCATTAATTAGGGAATATCTTAAGAAAATCCATGGCATCTGCTAAGTCAGTATTAGTCCAAACTCAAATAGACCTAATTCCCATCCTCTCTCACCTGCCTATGGTATATATAACCCATCAGATGAGGAGGAGAGAGTGTTCCAGAAAGAAGGCACCTACAGCTGAAAGGGAAAGAGTGGACATGAGCTGGAATCCAGGCTCCACATCCACCCTCCTGTTTCCTTTCCTTTAGATGCTGTGGAACATGAGGGCCAGGCTCTGAAACCAGAGAAGTTGAACACCCCTCTTTGTCACATTCAGTCACTCAGGCCAACAGTGCGTCTGGTCCCTGATAAAAGCAGAGGCATCCATTCCCTGAAGAGACAATAGATGTCTTGTGTGTTCCTTTGGGCCCCACTCCCCATGTGGGATGTCTGTATAACAGAGGGAGCAATTAGAGTGGAGACTTTCCACTCCTTCCTTCTGCCCACTGTCTGTCTCATTAATTCTTAGATGAAAATGTAATTACCTTAAAAAGTGAGAAAAATGTTAGTCACTCAGTCATGTCTGACTCTTTGCAACCCTATGGACTGTAGCCAGGGGCTACAGGCTCTTCTGTCCATGGGATTCTCCAGGCAAGAATACTGGAGTGGGTTGCTATTCACTTCTCCAGGGGATCTTCCTGAACCAGGGGTCGAACCCTGGTCTCACACATAGCAGACAGATTCTTTACCATCTGAGGCACCAAAGGCATTTACTTATTTTCGATTTTCAAACCCCTTAGATTAACAATAACACTTGGGCATTTTTATCTAGTGGAAAGCCAACCATTGAGTTCAAATTTTTGAAATTTCCCAGTGATCCTGTGTTTGGAAGAACTTCTGCTGCTGCTGCTAAGTCACTTCAGTCGTGTCCGACTCTGTGCGACTCCATAGACAGCAGCCCACCAGGCTCCCCCGTCCCTGGGATTCTCCAGGCAAGAACACTGGAGTGGGTTGCCATTTCCTTCTCCAATGCATGAAAGTGAAAAGTGAAAGTGAAGTCGCTCAGTCGTGTCCGACTCTTCGAGACCCCATGGACTGCAGCCCACCAGGCTCCTCCGTCCATGGGATTTTCCAGGCAAGAGTACTGGAGTGGGTTGCCATTGCCTTTCTCCTTAGAAGAACTAGGTTTAAGAAAAAAGCTGAGGATTAGTAAAGGAACCACTTATAGAAATAAGGCAACAATCCCATTTGGTGTCAACAAAACTGCTTTTTTCTGTAATTAGTTGTAGAGTTCCCCAATATCACTTTCTCAACTGCTTCAATTAATATCTTATCCTTTTCTAAAAACTCTGTTCTTCATTTTCATTTTAAGATCACTACTAGTCTTTATATTAGCATTCTTTAGCTATGGCGGATATGTGCATGCCAAGTCACTTCAGTTGTGTCTGTCTCTTTGTGACCCCATGGATTGTAGCCCACCAGTCTTCTCTGTCCATGGGATTTTCCAGGCAAGAATACTGGAGTGCTTGCCATACCCTCCTCCAGGGGATCTTTCCAACCCAGGAATCGAACCCATGTCTCTTATGTCTCCTGCATTGGCAGGCGGGTTCTTTACCACTGGTGCCACCTGGGAAACCTATAAGTACTATAACTTGGTTCAATTTATGTTTTAAGAATCAGTCTACTGACTGCTGTGTAGACAAAGGATCAGAACAGACAGAGGTAGAATTAGGTAGGACTGTGAGCACGCTAAGCTTCCCTGGTAGCTCAATGGTAAAGATTCCGCCTGCAATGCAGGAGCCGCAGGAGACACAGATTCAGTCCCCGGGTGGGGAAGATCCTCTGGAGAAGGAAATGGCATCCCACTCCAGTGTTCTAGCCTGGAGAATCCCCATGGATAGAGGAGCCTGGCAGGCTACAGTCCACGGAGTAGCAAAGAGATGGACACGACTGGAGCAACTTAGCATGCATGTGAGCATGTTATTTTTAATGGCCATTCAGAGAAGGAAATGGCAACCCACTCCAGTGTTCTTGCCTGGAGAATCCCAGGGACAGAGGAGCCTGGTGGGCTGCCGTCTATGGGGTCACACAGAGTCGGACACAACTGAAGTGACTTAGCAGCAGCAGCAGTGAAACAAGCACATAGATCTACTTAAAATGTTATAGCTAAAATTCCTTTGATATAATACAAAATGCACAAAAGTGACAATGCTTTAAGTATTTACAACATTCTAATCATCATTGTCTTTTTTTTCAGGCTAAGGAATTCAGAAGAAACTTCTGTCTCTATGGTTTTGAAATCACAGTTACTTCTTACTGAGAATATCCTTTTTTTTTTTTAGCCAAACTCTTCAAGGACCCTTTATTTCATCCTTGCACCAATCATATGAGTAGACATCATTTTCTTTTTGAAGATAAAAATAAGTCTGGAAAAGTTTAAATAATTATCAAAATTCACTCCAAAATCAATCACAGAACTTGTATTTGAATGTCAGTCTTCCTGCATTTAAAACTTATGTTCACTTCTAACAAAATGGAATAAAGAATTTTAGTCTTAATTTTAAAAGTAAATATGTTATAGTCTTATATTTCTACTCATTTTCTTACTCGTTCCTTTTGTTTTCAAATGAAGGTGATGAATCAAATCATCATAAAAGCTTAAAATTTTTTGACAAGCAATGATTTCTTTAATATTTTAAACAGTTTTATTGAGATATCTCTATGCCATAAAATACCCACTTAAAGTTACAACTCAATGAGAATATATTTACAAAGAATATGTACTTACAGAGATGTACAACCATCACCACAGGCTAATTTTAGAACTTTTCCTTCATATTAAAAAGAAGTGTCCATTTCCAGTCATTTCCATTGATATCCCAAACTCTAGGCAACTATTAATCTATTTTTGGTCTCTACGAATTTGCCCTTTTTGATTCTGTTTTACAAGTGTAGTCACAAATTGTGTGTTCTTTTTATCTGGTATCTTTCACTGAATAAGTTTTTGAGATTGATCTCTGCTGTTGCATGTATCAGTATTTTTAAAGTTCCTTCATTTTGGTGAACAGTATTTTATCATATGGATATTTTTATGTCCTTAATGATAAGGCAAGATTCTAACTTTATTCCTAGTACCTGCAGACCCTTAAAAGATTATTGGTGTAACGAGAAATATTTTGCATATCTCAAAATCATCATCACCAAAATCGTCGAAACTGAATTATTTTGGATTGTCACATATTAAACAGTTCAGAATGTCAGTTCTGAATTTATATATATATTATAGTCACAATTTTTATTATTTTGTTTCATCTTGTCATCTCAACTTCTTTAGTGTGAAAATCAGTGCTGTATTAGTGAAAATCAGACCAGCTCTGAAATATTTTGTAATTAGTCATGTGCCCAACTCTTCCTTTTTCAATTGCCCTTTCTATAAATTGAGTATTTTACTTTGCACCTAAGTAATAGCAAGAATTCTTCAAGGAGTTTATGTATTTCATAATCAGTATCCCTATGACTCATTAAAACACACATATTAGGAAAAGACAAGACACAGTGAGCCTTATATGTAATATCTCATTTCAACTTTCAGAAATGCCATTCTTGGCAAAATCACAAGACATTAAAGAAACAGATAACCTAATAGCCCCCAATTGTACTGTTCTTTATATTGTGTTATTCCTAAATTTTCCATATCATTAATTTATTCAATAAGTATCCACGGTGAAATGCATTTGTCACCCAGACAGATTAAATTAGCTTCACAATACAGTCACTTTCAAAACAGTTATACATATATATATATATATATATATGACATTCATGAATTTATGAACGTATGACTTATACATGAGTAAGAGTATATAAATTTTCAAGGAGAAATAAAACACCATATTTACTAGCATGTATGAGTTAGTAGGTTAACATGCTTTTCCAAACAGTAAAATTTTACATTCAAATCAAAATACTCTCTTAGGAGACTGCTAGTGAGTGCAAAGTTAAAGCACTGTCAACTAGATGATTATAACCAAGGGTTCTCCTACTACAGTAATTTGCCACACTTTTCATTACTGTATCAATATACCTGTCAAACAGTCTGAAATGCCTTTGTCAGCTGGTATTCTCTCTCCCATGGACACTACAGATACACTATCCATTTGTTCAACAGCTTTATCAAGGCACAGGCTACATATCATAAAATTCAACTCTTGTTAAAAACACAATTTAATTATTTTTTTAAATTTACAGAGTCATGCAAACATTGTCAAAATTCTGATCATTTCCATCACCCAAAAGTTTCCCTGGGGTCAATTTGCAATCAGTTCCCATTCCCACTCCACTCCCCAGGAAGCCAACCACTAATTTACTCTTTGTCTCTGTAAATTTGTCTTTTCTAGGCATTTCATACAAATGGAATGATACAGCATGTGTTCTTTGAACCTGGCTTCTTTCCCTTAGCATAATGCTGTTGAGGTGCATCCATGCTATATCACGTAAAAATAGTTTGTCAGAGACTTTTTCTTGCCAATAGTATTCCATAGCATGAATACATTATATTTAGTTTATCCTTTCACTAGACATTCAAGACATTTCTACTTTTGAATATTACCAGTAACACTCCTATGAACAATCACATGAAAATCTCCCTGTGTATCCACTTCCTTTTCATCTACTATCCAAGACTGTATATTTTTTTCTGAGATTTTGATTAAATCATCATAATATCTTCTGATATAAGTGATAAGCTGCCGGGAGCCGTTATGGGGGGTCCCGCCCATGACGAGGTCATGAAGAAAATACCGGGCAGGCAAGGCCGTCCGGGACCCCATCCATGACGAGGTCATGAGGAAAAAACCTGACAGGCAAGGCCGTCTAGGATAAGGGACCCTCCAGGTTGGCCTCGGCCTCTACCCCACCCTGTATCCTCCCCCCTTTTCTGCTGTTGTTCTTGTTCGCCCTGCTGCAGATTCTTGTGTTGCCTGCCGAGAGCTCTCCTGCTCCTCTTTCACTGAATAAAGACCAACTTAAAACCCTAATTAATAAATCTCCTGGACGCTGGTACCCTATGAAGGGGCCAGGGATGAAGGAAATGCTTCAATTCAAACCCTTTTGCTGGCATTCTGGCTTGTTTGATAAATGTGTGCTCTCATTGCAAAAAATGCTCATGATTGTTCTAAACATCCTAAGCACAGTACACTAACAAAAGAAACTATTAAGCATAGGCCCCTTCACGGGTTGAGAAAAGCTCCACAAATATGATAGCCACAAATGTGACTAATAAAAAATACTTTGTATAGAGATTAGCTGGCGACTTCTTGCAGGTAGTTAACTTTTAGACTAAGAGCCTGTTTTGTGCCATATCTGCTGTTTCTGCAGTCCTTCGCATTTCTGTTCTGTAAAAATGTAATCCTATCTAGTTCCCATAGAGATGACGCTTATTAGAAAGAAAATAGATTAATTATAAGAAAAACAGGGTCGGCTACTGAAGTTGCTTAAGTCACACCAGGTGCAAGCCATAAAATGTTAGCAGGCCTGAAGGCCAAATGATAAGAAAGACTCTTGTGAACGAAAAGTATGTGGGTGACATCCTGTTTCTGTTGAAGGTCAAGTTGCTGTAATGTTTTGAGATGCCCTGTGTGTAAGCAATATGCACTTCCCCCAAAAAGATGTTGTTAAGGGTATAAAGGGGCCGTGCAAAAATAAACTTCAGACTTAGCCCCGAGCTTTGTCTCACTCTCTCTCTCATTCGCCGACGCCGTTCATCCTGAGGGTTCCCTGGATCCTGCTGGGGCTGGACCCTGGCAATAAGCCTCATAAAATCAAACTAAATTGTAGAACATTTTTGTAGACATCCAATCCCGTCCGTCAAATGTTTATTCTCATTACGTTCTATTTCAAGCGATGCTATTTTCCTGAGTCTTAGTTCAGCCTACTGTGGTGCTCTATATGCACAGGGTATGTAAGGACATATCTAATAGCTTTCAGAATTGAGGTTTTCCGAAATAACTTAAAGGCACAACAATTCTTTGGAAATCGAAATATCCCTCTTCGAAATAGTAGCTATCACTGTGCTGAAAGTCAAGGTGATCCAATACATTCTGTCTATGTTTTTATTTTCTTTTTATTTA
The DNA here is from genome assembly GCF_023699985.2 of Odocoileus virginianus. Taxonomy (NCBI): domain Eukaryota; kingdom Metazoa; phylum Chordata; class Mammalia; order Artiodactyla; family Cervidae; genus Odocoileus; species Odocoileus virginianus. The sequence goes on from NW_027224281.1 coordinate 892,567, forward strand.
TATATTTCTATTCTGAACTGTGTCTCCTATAGACAGAATGTATTTGGATCATTTTCAGTTGTGGCCCAAGAGCTCATTTGCTGTGTAGCATGTGGAATCTTTTATCATTATAAAAGTATTAGTCCTGCCACTAATATCCACCACAGGGAAGCTGAGGTGGCAGGACTAATAGAAAAAACAGACTTTAAAACAAAAAATGTTACTAGAGATAAAAGGGAACATTTTATAATGATAAAAGGGTTGATCTATTATGAAAATAGAACAGTTGTAAACATATATGTATTTAATATCATGTAGTGACCTTAGAAAACCAAAGTAACTAGGGAAATTCAGGCCCCATAAGAAGTTCGTGGTTCAGTGAAAAAGACTCCCATCTGCCAATGCAGGAGACATTTGCTCTATCCCTGGGTTTGGAAGATGGCCTGGAGGAGGAAATGGCAACCCAATCCTGTATTCTTGCCCAGGAAATCCCGTGAACAGAGGAGCCTGGCAGGCTGCAGTTCATGGGGTCGCAAAAAAGTCGAACAGGACTTAGCAACTAAACAACAACAAAGATAAGAAGTGGAAACAAAAACCAAAACCTGCTACTACATGTTTGAACCTTGAAAACATTATGCTAAGTTAAGAAGACAGTCACAAAAAAATAAGCATTATAGGATTCTATTTATATAAAATCTCAAGAACAAGCAAATCTGTAGATATAGAAGGCAGATTAAATGGCTTACAGCCAAAAGTGAGAAGGGTACTAAGAAGATGATAGCTACAAGGTATAGGATATCTTTTTCTGATGATAAAAATGTTCTAAAATTGGCCATAGTGATGGTTGTACAGATCTGTGAATATAAAAAAAAAAAAAAAAAAAACATTGACTTGTACACTTTAAATGGGTGAACTATTTGGGCCATGAATTATCTCAGTAAAATTAATTTAAAAATTGTGGCAATTGAAATTACTTGATACACTATTAAAATAAGAAAAGATTTTATATATATATATATAACTACTACTGTATAAATATACATATGTAGATAGGTATATTCATGATGTACATTTAGATTACATCATTATAAACAGGGAGTCAGAAATTTTAGTTCCAATTTAGTCATTAATGAGAGACATAGGAGAAATGTCAGAATGTTAATGGTGATAATCATTTGTGTGGTAGGGTTAATTTGTAATTTCTACTCACTTTACTTTTTTACAGTTTTCCTATTTTCTTCAAACCTATTCATTTACATGAGGGAAAAGAAGATTATTATTGCTGAAGTGATAGGAATTTTGGAACTCACATTCAGTCTTTGACTTAATGGAAGAAAATCTGCAATCACTATTACAAAATCAAAACTACTGTTACAAAATCAAAATAGATCCTCACAGACTAGAGGATCTATGAAGCCCATACTAGTAGATATGTGGATATCATCTGGTCTCTGAAATGTAACCGAAATGCTTTATATCAGACTCAGGTACATAACACTCCTCACAACATAGATGAAAAAAGTGATGAAAATTAATGGAATGGAACAAACTGAATAGACTACAGATTGTTTTTTAAATTGGAGAATACTTCATGTAAGTTGAAAAGAAGTTCCTAGAAAGGTGGGCATTTGTGCTATACTTCGGACAATACAAAGCTTTCCAGGTGGCACAGTGGTAAAGAATCCTCCTGCCAATGCAGGAGATGCAAGAGATGCGGGTTCAATCCCTGGGTCAAGAAGATCCCCTGGAGTAGGAAATGGCAACCCACTCCAGTATTCTTGCCTGGAAACTTCCATGGATAGAAGAACCTGGCAGGCTACAGTCCATGGGGTCGCAAAGAGTCAGATATGACAGGATACCCACACACACGTTTCTGACAATACAGAGGAAGCATTATTAGCACAAAGTTAAAACCCTAGCAGTCACAGTCCTACCTAGCTCAGCAACCTTCTATCTCTGTGACACTGCAAAAGTCTCTTAACCTTCTGGTGCCTTAATATCCTCCTCTGTAAATTGGGATAATAATACCTAAATCCATGATAATTATCATAATAACATATGTCAGTACTTATAAAGTGCATAGAAGAGTGCTTGGCCCATGATAAGTGCTGTAAAAGATATTGCTCAATAAAAATTATACAAATATATACATGCTAATTACAAAAAAAAATCCATTCAAATTCTTTAGCAGTCACACCAACGCTAAGACACAAGTCATCCCCGATAAACACAAGGCAAATTTATAAGCACAGGTACTGACAGAAGAGCTTACACTCCTCAGGTATGTGCTCCCTGGATCAGTGCTTTTCTCAGAGCCAACTTCACATCCTTGTTTCTCAAGCTGTATATCAAAGGATTCAGGGAAGGGTTAACAATATTATTTAACACCTGAACCATAGAATCCAACCAAGGGCTGGAGGCAGGCTGGAGATAAATGAGGATCACGGGCCCATAGAAGAGCAGGACGGAAGTCAGGTGGGCACTGCAGGTGGAGAAGGCTCTGTGCCTGCCTTCTGAGGAGCTGATTCTCAATACAGAGATAACGATGCGAGTGTAAGAAGCGAGGACAAGAAGGAAACACAGGAGTGCCACAACACCTACGTTGGTGACACTCACCCTGTGAGCTAGAGAGGTGTCTGCACAGGCCAGGGGCAGCACCACCGGGATGTCACAGAAGAAATTGCCCACCTCCGTGGGGCCACAGTAGGGTAACTTAAACACAAGAAATGCGAGGACAGACGCATGCACACTGCTCCCCACCCAGGTGCTCAGAGTCAAGATGGCGCACACCCTGGGGCTCATGATGACCGTGTACCGCAAGGGGTGACAGATGGCGGCAAAGCGGTCATAGGCCATCACGGTGTACAGGAAACACTCCGTGCAGCCCAGGAAGTGATAAAAGAAGAGCTGGCAGGCGCAGCCCTGGTAAGAGATGGTCCGGCTTTGCCCCAGTAGGTAGAGCATCATTTTGGGGGAACTCACGGAAGGGAAAAAGATGTCAAACACTGACAGGTTGCCCAGGAAGAAGTACATGGGGGTGTGGAGGTTGGAGGAAGTGAGGATGGCCAGGAGAATGAGCAGGTTCCCCACAAGAGTGAGCAGGTAGAACATGAGGAAGAAGACAAAGAGCGCGTGTTCCAGCCCCTGTGTGTGAGGGATTCCCATGAGGAGGAACTCGGTTACTGGTGTGTGATTCCTCATCTTCATATCTAGTCACACCTGGAAGATCAGACAGTGGTCTCACTGAGATGGGCTTTCCCCACAACACTAATACCTGCCCAGGACCCAGGGGAAAGGGATAACATCTATATATTATACATAAAAATCTTCCAGATGGGAGTCAGTCCAGTTCTTGCTAATTAACATGCAACATCCAGTCATTTTTCATCTGTGTCCTCTGAAGGATATTAGCACAAGAGAAAGAATAGAGCAGAGGGTAGAAGATAAATGCTGTCTCAGATGTATCTGAATTTAAATGCCCAATCTAATTCCCACTCAATGATTTTGAACGATTTAAAAAAAGAAATCTCCACGGTATCTGGGTTAATAGTTTAATAATATCTTATGATTCTAAGATTTAATAATATCTAATGATTCTACTTTGGCCACCTGATATGAAGAACTGACTCATTGGGAAAGACCCTGATGCTGGGAAAGATTGAAGGCAGAAGGAAAAGGGGATGACAGAGGATGAGATGGCTGGATGGCATCACCAACTCGATGGACATGAGTTTGAGCAAGCTCCAGGAGTTGGTGGTGGACAGGGAAGCCTGGCGTGATGCAGTCCATGGGGTCACAAAGAGTCAGACATGACTGAGCGACTGAACTTGATTCTAACAATGAATAATGCTTTAATATACATAAAACCCCTAATGTAATGCTGCAAATCCCTACCCTCATTAGAAAATCCCCTCAAGGTACTGAATTCTGATTTCAATGCTCCTTTACTCCACACAGCATTTGACTTAGGCTGATCTGCAGCTGCAGCACTTTGGAATCATCTATTGATGTCAGCGATTCACAAAAATGCTTTCTCCATCATCAACTCAAAAATGGACAAGAACCATCTAGTGGAAATACAGTGAAACACGATGGAAATGATAATACTTAATTCAGGAAAAAGCAACAGGCAGTTAGCAATAATAAAAACAACTATCTTCTTTCAATGTTACAGTCAGTCTCTCAATAGAAATTATGTCTGCAATATGACAATGTATGCCATCCCAATGAAGGTTTTTAAGACTCTGCATCATTAACTAGGGAATATCTTAAGAAAATCCATGGAGTCAGCTTAGTCCGTATTTAGTCCAAACTCCAGTAGAGCCAATTCCCATCTTCTCTCACATGCCTATGGTGTGTATGACCCATCAGATGAGGAGAGAGCATTCCAGAAAGAAGGCACCTACAGATGGAAGGGAAAGAGTGGACTTGGCTAAAATCCAGGCTCCACATCCACCCTCCTGCTTTCTTTCCTTTAGATGCTGTGGAACAAAAGGCCAGGTTCTGAAACCAGAGAAGCTGAATGCACCTCTTAATCAGATTCAGTCATTCAGATCTGAAAATCCAGACCAACAGTGCCTGTGTTCCCTGGTAAAAGGAGTGGCATTAATTTCCCGCAGAGTGAATAGATGTTTTGAGTGTTCCTTTGAGACCTTCTCCCCATGTGGGATGTCTGTAGAATAGGGAGAGCAATTAGACAGGAGACTTTTTCCTCTCCTTCCTTCTTCTCCCCACTGTCTCTACTTCATTAAATCTTAGACTAAAATATAATTATGTAAAAGCATTTGCTTATTTTCAATATGTATGTATGTTCCACATTTTGATTATCTATTTGTCATTAATGGACACAAATAGCTTCCACCTCCTACCTTTTGTGAATAATTCTGCCATGAACATACTATAAACATGAATATTCAGGACTCTTGGATGTATACTCAGAAGTAAAATTAGTGAATCATAGGGTAATTTTATTTCTAAATTTACTGAGAAATCACCATACTACTTTCCATAGAGAATGTGCCATTTTGCAATTCCTACCAACAGTGCACAATGGTTCCAACTTTTCCACATCTCTTTTCTATTTTACTTTTTTCCCCAATAAGAGCTATTCTAATGAGTGTAGGTGATATCTCAATGTGAATTTTATTTGCATTTCCCTAACAATTACTGATATTGAGCATCTTTCCATATGCTTGATGATCAATTGTATGTCTTCTTTATGGATGTCTGTTTAAGTCATTTACCACCCCCCCCCTTTTAATCAAGTTATTTGCTTTGTTGTTGTTCTTGTTGAGGATGATGGAATAAGATATTAAGAACTGGTGTGTGCATGTGTATGTGTGTGTGCATGTGTTTTAAGAAAAGATTTATGTTGTGTGCTCTACTAAAGTTTTAGATATAGGGAAGTTTTAAGATGTTTTAATATTTTTGCAATGCCAGTCATTACAACACTGATTTTGGAGAAGCTGAGAAAAGTGATTGGAGTTCATTCATATTTGGCTTTCTTCAACTTTAATGAGAATATGTATTTCAACTTTAATGAGACTATATATCTAAATAAGTCATGTGGTTCTTCTGTATCCCACATGTTTCACTCATGTTTCTGTTTTCATATCAATAAATTTGCAATTACATCATAACTTGAAAGGCTAAGTGGTACCCATTCATTCATTCAACAAACTCATACATCATGCTTACTAGGTCTCTGGGCAATGTCCTATGGGTACAAGAGTGAATAAGACAAACATGATGGAAATTTGTCTTGCATAGAAAAGAATTAAAATGAACAAGTTTAAATATTAGTGGTGATAACTATTTGTCGTAATCACTATATAGGGTCTACCAGCTATTAAGGGTTTTCTGCATGAGAGTTCTTCCACCAGTATCCAGCTTTAATAGGACAGCAAACTAACACTAGAATTGTTTGAATCCAGCATATAGTCTAGGACTCTCTCCCAAAGCATAGGAATAGGATTCTGTATGATCTTAGATTTTACCTGTCAGGTTAGGAGGGGCCATGGAATCCTCACATTGCACATCAAACCACTGTCTATAGGTGTAAATGGACTTCATTTTGTCCTTTTTGTCTCACACTTTTTGTAAGGGCAGCGATTTATTTTATTTGGGATTTTCATTTTTTGTTTTGTTTTAATGGTTTCAAATGGTATGGATACTTTGGGGAGTAGAAATGGAACACAAACCTACACATCAGTAAAATGTCATAGAAAATAAGGACTGATGTGTCCATGGGGTCTCCTGTAAATATTCTCCTTTCTCTCTGGATTCTGGAGAAGAGTGAGAAATAATGAACAACTTGAGTATTTGGGGAGACCAAGTTGGAAAATGCAACTTGGTGGGAGAACCAGATATGCATGGAAATTGAACCCAGTAATCAGGACATCTCCTCTTCAAAGAACTCTGGACAATAAGGCTTTCCCACCCCTTTCACACTAGAGGATAATCTGGGATGTTGTCAGTTGACACAGTAGGAAACAGTGACAGTAGGAGTTAAGAGGACTTGAGACTACAGCTGTATTTCCCCTAACTACATGTGTTATGAATGGCAAGATACTTATTGCTATGTTTCAGTGCCACCATGTACAGAGGGGTACAGTGAGTTGTGGCACAGAATTAGTGGAGATAATAAGAAAGTCAATATATATAAACATGACCAATGTCCCTCTATACTATACCAGCTATTTATTGAACACTATGTATCATGAGCTCTGAAGAGAGCTCAATAAAGGCCATGTAGGATAGACATAAATAAACACAGAATAACAAAAATACCAAATACCAAACAGAAGGAAAAAATGTGGAAAGCATTCAGAAAAAAAATGACTCATCCTTTACAAGGGAACCTCAGTAAGAACTTTGACTGACTTTTCATTTGAAACAGCACATCTCAGAAGGCACCAGGATAAGTATCTAAGTTCTCAAAGGAAAAAAAGCCAACCAGGATACTACTGACATTAAAGAAATCATCCAAGGGAGGAGCCAAGATGGCAGAGGAATAGGACGGAGAGACCACTTTCTCTCCTACAAATTCATCAAAAGAACATTTGAACGCTGAGCAAATTTCACAAAACAACTTCTGATCGCTAGCAGAGGACATCAGGCGCCCAGAAAAGCAGCCCATTGTCTTCAAAGGGAGGTAGAACAAAATATAAAAGATAAAAGGGGGGACAAAAGAGCTACGGACGGAGACCCGTCCCGGGAAGGGAGTCTTAATAGAGGAAGTTTCCAATCACCAGGAAACCCTCGCACTGGCGGGACTGGGGGAAGTTTTCGGCAATCTAACTGGGAGGAAAAATTAAACAAGGCCCACAGATTACGTGCCTAAAAGCAACTCCCAGCAGAAAAGTACCCCAGACGCCCGCACCCGCCAGCAACAAGCGGGGGCGGAACGGAGAGGAGCGGGCGGCATTGCTTAGGGTAAGGACCGGCCCGAAGACCCTGAGAGCAATCGGAGGGAGCTTTTTTAAACTGTGGGATAGCAAGGGACAAAATTAACCGGCCGGAACACACTGCCGGCGGTTCGCAAAACAAAGGGACTGAGAAACTCCAGAGAAGAGCCGGCCCATCCCCGCTGGAGGTAGGAGGCAGGGGGGGGGGGGGGGGGGGGGGGCAAACTCAGCCCCTGAGAAGCCACCCCCTACACACTGCAAACAGGCCCCCGGTTCCTATCTAAAGACTTCCTGAGACCCGACTGGCGGCGCGCGCTGGGGCCGCGGAGGGAAAAAGCGCGCCGTACCCGGGGAGAGTGCGCCCAAGCCTCTGGCTGCCTGAACCGCTCAGGCCGGGAAAGGCACAAAACGCAGGCGCAACCGAATCCGCGCTTTTGTGGAGTACCCAAAAACTGGAACCACACTCAACGCAGGGCCCGCTCCATATAGAGCAGCCGGGAGCCTGAGCAGTGTAGACAGGGAAAGCACTGACACCCGTGAGTGGGGCAAACCCAGTGTGGCCGGAACACGGTGAGTGCTAGCCACACGGAGCGGTGTCTGTCTGCAGCGCCCCGCCCTCCCCGTAGCAGGACTGAACTGAACTAGAGAACCTAAATAAGAGATCACCTCCGCCCGCCTGTGTCAGGGCGGAAATTAGACACCGAAGAGACGGCAAAGAGAAGCCAAATAAACAAAGGGAACCGCTTCAGAAAGGACCGGTGCAACAGATTAAAATCCCTGAAGGTAACACCGACTACACTGGAAGGGGCCTATAGATATCGAGAAGTGTAAGCTGGAAAGAGGAGCTATCTGAAATTGAACTGAACCTACACTGACCACAACAGCTCCAGAGAAATTCCTAGATATATATGTATATTTTTTTTTAATTAAAAAAATTTTTTTTTTTCTTTCCTTTTTTTTATTTTTTATTTTTTCTCTTTTATTTTCTTTTAAAATTCCCTATTACTCCCCCATTACTCCTCAACTTTCATTTTCATATATTTTTACGATTTTTTTAATTAGGGAAAAAAATTTTTTTCTTTTTTTTTCTTTTTCTTGTTTTTCTCTCCTATTTCCTTTTAAAGTCCTCTAATACTCCTCTATTATTCCTTAATTTTCATTTTCATTTCACTATAACCTTGCCAAAAAAGAGAGAGAGAGAGAGAGAAAGAGAGAAACCCTATACATTTCTAAATTTTTTGTGTGTTTTTGTTTATGTTTTAAATATTGTATTTCAAAGAGTCTAACATCTACACTAGATTTTTAATCTTTGTTTTTCAGTATGTGATATAAATTTTGGACATTTAAGAATCCAATATTCAGTTCCCATTTCTATTCAGGAGTGTGGTGATTACTCTCCCACTTTTGACTCTCTGTTTTCTACCTCAGAACACTTCTATTTCCTCCTTTCCCCTTCTCTTCCCAATCCAACTCTGTGAATCTTTGTGGGTGTCTGGGCTACGGAGAACACTTTGGGAACAGATAACTACGTAGATCTGTCTCTCTCCTCTTGAGTCCCCTTTTTCTCCTCTTGCTCACCTCTATCTCCTTCCTCCCTCTCCTATTCTTCATGTAACTCTGTGAACCTCTCTGGTTGTCTTTCATGGTGGAGAATCTTTTCACCGTTAACCTAGAAGTTTTATTATCAGTGGTGTATAGTTGGAGAAGTCTTGAGACTATTGGAAGAATAAAACTGAAATCCAGAGGCAGGAGACTTAAGCCCAAAACCTGAGAAAACCAGAAAACTCCTGACTACACGGAACATTAAGGAATAAGAGACCATCCAAAAGCCTCCATACCTACACCTAAACCAACCACCACCCAAGAGCCAATAAGCTCCAGTACAAGACATACCACGCAAATTCTTTAGCAATGCAGGAACATAGACCTGAGTGTCAACATACAGGCTGTCCAAAGTCACACCTAACACATAGACCCATCGCAAAACTCATTACTGGACACTCCATTGCACTCCAGAGAGAAGAAATCCAATTCCACGCACCAGAACGCTGACACAAGCTTCCCTAACCAGGAAACCTTGACAAACCAATCGTCCAACCCCACCCACTGGGTGAAACCTCCACAATAAAAAGGAACCACAGACCACAAGAATACAGAAAGCCCACTCCAGACACAGCAATCTAAACATGATGAAAAGGCAGAGAAATACCAACAGGTAAAGGAATATGAAAAAAGCCCACCAAGTCAAACAAAAGAGGAGGAAATAGGGAATCTACCTGAAAAAGAATTTAGAATGATGATAATAAAAATGATCCAAAATCTTGAAAACAAAACGGAGTTACAAATAAATAGCCTGGAGACAAAGATTGAGAAGATGCAAGAAATGTTTAACAAGGACCTAGAAGAAATTTTAAAAAGTCAATTAAAAATTAATAATGAAATAAATGAGATCAAAAACACTCTGGAGGGAACCAGGAGTAGAATAACAGAGACAGAAGATAGGATAAGTGAGTTAGAAGATAAAATGGTGGAAATAAATGAAACAGAGAGGAAAAAAGAAAAAAGAATCAAAAGAAATGAGGACAACCTCAGGGACCTCTGGGACAATGTGAAATGCCCCAACATTTGAATCATAGAAGTCCCAGAAGAAGAAGACAAAAAGAAAGGCATGAGAAGTTACTCGAGGAGATAATAGCTGAAAACTTCCCTAAAATGGGGAAGGAAATAGCCACCCAAGTCCAAGAAACCCAGAGAGTCCCAAACAGGATAAACCCAAGGAGAAACACCCCAAGACACATATTAATCAAATTAACAAAGATCAAACACAAAGAACAAATATTAAAAGCAGCAAGGGAGAAACAACAAATAACACACAAAGGGATTCCCATAAGGATAACAGCTGATCTATCAATAGAAACCCTTCAGGCCAGAAGGGAATGGCAGGACATACTTAAAGTAATGAAAGAGAATAACCTACAACCTAGATTACTCTACCCAGCAAGGATCTCATTCAGATATGAAGGAGAACTCAAAAGCTTTACAGACAAGCAAAAGCTGAGAGAATTCACCACCACCAAACCAGCTCTTCAACAAATACTAAAGGATCTTCTCTAGACAGGAAACACAGAAAGGTGGTATAAATGTGAACCCCAAACAACAAAATAAATGGCAACGGGACCATACCTATCAATAATTACCTTAAATGTAAATGGGTTGAATGCCCCAACCAAAAGACAAAGGCTGGCTGAATGGATACAAAAGCAAGACCCCTATATATGCTGTCTACAAGAGACCCACCTCAAAACAAGGGACACATACAGACTAAAAGTGAAGGGCTAGAAAAAAATATTCCACGCAAACGGAGACCAAAAGAAAGCAGGAGTCGCAATACTCATATCACATAAAATAGACTTTTAAATAAAGGCTGTGAAAAGAGACAAAGAAGGACACTACATAATGATCAAAGGATCAATCCAAGAAAAAGATATAACAATTATAAATATATATGCACCCAACATAGGAGCACCTCAATATGTAAGGCAAAGGTTAACGAGTATGAAAGAGGAAATTAATAGTAACACAATAATAGTAGGAGACTTTAATACCCCACTCACAACTATGGATAGATCAACTAAACAGAAAATTAACAAGGAAACACAAACTTTAAAGGACACAATGGACCAGCTAGACCTAATTGACATCTATAGGACGTTTCACCCCAAAACAATCAACTTCACCTTTTTCTCAAGTGCACGCGGAACCTTCTCCAGAATAGATCACATCCTGGGCCATAAATCTAGTCTTGGTAAATTCAAAAAAATTGAAATCATTCCAGTCATCTTTTCTGACCACAGTGCAGTAAGATTAGATCTCAATTACAGAAAAAAAAAAATATTAAAAATTCAAACATATGGAGGCTAAACAACACGCTTCTGAATAACCAACAAATCATAGAAGAAATCAAAAAAGAAATCAAAATATGCATAGAAATGAATGAAAATGAAAACACAACAACCCAAAACCTATGGGACACTGTAAAAGCAGTGCTAAGGGGAAGATTCATAGCATTACAGGCCTACCTCAAGAAACAAGAAAAAAGTCAAATAAATAACCTAACTCTACACCTAAAGTAACTAGGGAAAGAAGAAATGAAGAACCCCAGGGTTAGTAGAAGGAAAGAAATCTTAAAAATTAGGGCAGTAAATAAATGCAAAAGAAACTAAAGAGACCATAGCAAAAATCAACAAAGCTAAAAGCTGGTTTTTTGAAAAAATAAACAAAATTGACAAACCATTAGCAAGACTCATTAAGAAACAAAGGGAGAAGAACCAAATTAACAAAATTAGAAATGAAAATGGAGAGATCACAACAGACAACACTGAAATACAAAGGATCATAAGAGACTACTATCAGCAACTCTATGCCAATAAAATGGACAACTTGGAAGAAATGGACAAGTTCTTAGAGAAATATAACTTTCCAAAACTGAACCAGGAAGAAATAGAAGATCTTAACAAACCCATCACAAGCAAGGAAATCGAAACTGTAATCAGAAATCTTCCAGCAAACAAAAGCCCAGGACCAGATGGCTTCACAGCTGAATTCTACCAAAAATATAGAGAAGAGCTAACACCTATCTTACTCAAACTCTTCAGAAAATTGCAGAAGAAGGTAAACTTCCAAACTCATTCTATGAGGCCACCATCACCCTAATTCCAAAACCAGACAAAGATGCCACCAAAAAAGAGAACTACAGGCCAATATCACTGATGAACATAGATGCAAAAATCCTTAACAAAATTCTAGCAAACAGAATCCAACAACATATTAAAAAAACATACACCATGACCAAGTGGGCTTTATCCCAGGAATGCAAGGATTCTTTAATATCCACAAATCAATCAATGTAATACACCACATTAACAAATTGAAAGATAAAAATCATATGATTATCTCAATAGATGCAGAAAAAGCCTTTGACAAAATTCAACATCCATTTATGATTAAAACTCTCCAGAAAGCAGGAATAGAAGGAACATACCTCAACATAATAAAAGCTATATATGACAAATCCACAGCAAGCATCACCCTCAATGGTGGAAAATTGAAAGCATTTCCCCTGAAATCAGGAACAAGACAAGGGTGCCCACTCTCACCACTCCTATTCAACATAGTTTTGGAAGTGTTGGCCACAGCAATCAGGGCAGAAAAAGAAGTAAAAGGAATCCAGATAGGAAAAGAAGAAGTGAAACTCTCTCTGTTTGCAGATGACATGATCCTCTACATAGAAAACCCTAAAGACTCTACCAGAAAATTACTAGAGCTAATCAATGAATACAGTAAAGTTGCAGGATATAAAATTAACACACAGAAATCTCTTGCATTCCTATACACTAACAATGAGAAAACAGAAAGGGAAATTAAGGAAACCATACCATTCACCATTGCAACAAAAAGAATAAAATACTTGGGAGTATATCTACCTAAAGAAACAAAAGACCTATATATAGAAAACTATAAAACACTGATGAAAGAAATCAAAGAGGACACAAACAGATGGAGAAATATACCGTGTTCATGGATTGGAAGAATCAACATTGTCAAAATGGCTATACTACCCAAAGCAATCTATAGATTCAATGCAATCCCTATCAAGCTACCAACGGTATTTTTCACAGAACTAGAACAAATAATCTCACATTTTGTATGGAAATACAAAAAACCTCGAATAGCCAAAGTAACCTTGAGAAAGAAGAATGAAACTGGAGGAATCAACCTGCCTGACTTCAGACTCTACTACAAAGCCACAGTCATCAAGACAGTATGGTACTGGCACAAAGAGAGAAATATAGATCAATGGAACAGAATAGAAAGCCCAGAGATAAATCCACGAACCTATGGTCACCTTATCTTCGACAAAGGAGGCAAGGATATACAATGGAAAAAAGACAACCTCTTTAACAGGTGGTGCTGGGAAAACTGGTCAACCACCTGTAAAAGAATGAAACTAGAACACTTTCTAACACCATACACAAAAATAAACTCAAAATGGATTAAAGATCTAAATGTAAGACCAGAAACTATCAAACTCCTAGAGGAGAACATAGGCAAAACACTCTCCGACATAAATCACAGCAGGATCCTCTATGACCCACATCCCAGAATTTCAGAAATAAAAGCAAAAATAAACAAATGGGACCTAATGAAACTTAAAAGCTTTTGCACAACAAAGGAAACTATAAGCAAGGTGAAAAGACAGCCCTCAGATTGGGAGAAAATAATAGCAAACGAAGCAACAGACAAAGGATTAATCTCAAAAATATACAAGCAACTCCTCCAGCTCAACTCCAGAAAAATAAAAGACCCAATCAAAAAATGGGCCAAAGAACTCAACAGACATTTCTCCAAGGAAGACATACAGATGGCTAACAAACACATGAAAAGATGCTCAACATCACTCATTATCAGAGAAATGCAACTAAAAACCACAATGAGGTACCATTATATGCCAGTCAGGATGGCTGCTATCCAAAAGTCTACAAGCAATACATGCTGGAGAGGGTGTGGAGAAAAGGGAACCCTCTTACACTGTTGGTGGGAATGCAAATTAGTACAGCCGCTATGGAAAACAGTGTGGAGATTTCTTAAAAAGCTGGAAATAGAACTGCCATATGACCTAGCAATCCCACTTCTGGGCATACACACCAAGGAAACCAGATCTGAAAGAGACACGTGCACCCCAATGTTCATCGCAGCACTGTTTATAATAGCCAGGACATGGAAGCAACCCAGATGCCCATCAGCAGACGAATGGATGAGGAAGCTGTGGTACATATACACCATGGAATATTACTCAGCCATTAAAAAGAATTCATTTGAATCAGTTCTAAAGAGATGGATGAAACTGGAGCCCATTATACAGAGCGAAGTAAGCCAGAAAGATAAAGACCATTACAGTATACTAACACATATATATGGACTTTAGAAAGATGGTAACGATAACCCTATATGCAAAACAGAAAAAGAGACTCAGATGTATAGAACAGACTTGTGGACTCTGGGAGAAGGCGAGGGTGGGATGTTTCAAGAGAACAGCATTGAAACATGTATATTATCCAGGATGAAACAGATAACCAGCCCAGGTTGGGTACATGAGACAAGTGCTCGGGCCTGGTGCACTGGGAAGACCCAGAGGGATCGGGTGGAGAGAGAGGTGGGAGGGGGAACTGGGATGGGGAATATATGTAAATCCATGGCTAATTCATTTCAATGTATAACAAAAACTACAGTAATGATGTAAAGTAATTAGCCTCCAACTAATAAAAATTTAAAAAAAAAGAAAAGACAGCCCTCAGATTGGGAGGAAATAATAGCAAATGAAGCAACAGACAAAGGATTAATCTCAAAAATATACAAGCAACTCCTCCAGCTCAACTCCAGAAAAATAAATGACCCAATCAAAAAATGGGCCAAAGAACTAAACAGACATTTCTCCAAGGAAGACATACGGATGGCAAAAAAAACACATGAAAAGATGCTCAACATCATTCATTATCAGAGAAATGCAAATCAAAACCACAATGAGGTACCATTACACGCCAGTCAGAATGGCTGCTATCCAAAAGTCTACAAGCAATAAATGCTGGAGAGGGTGTGGAGAAAAGGGAACCCTCTTACACTGTTGGTGGGAATGCAAATTAGTTACAGCCGCTATGGAAAACAGTGTGGAGATTTCTTAAAAAGCTGGAAATAGAACTGCCATATGACCCAGCAATCCCACTTCTGGGCATACACACCGAGGAAACCAGATCTGAAAGAGACACATGCACCCCAATGTTCATCGCAGCACTGTTTATCATAGCCAGGACATGGAAGCAACCTAGATGCCCATCAGCAGATGAATGGATGAGGAAGCTGTGGCACATATACACCATGGAATATTACTCAGCCATTAAAAAGAATTCATTTGAATCAGTTCTAATGAGATGGATGAAACTGGAGCCCATTATACAGAGCGAAGTAAGCCAGAAAGATAAGGACCATTACAGTATACTAACACATATATATGGACTTTAGAAAGATGGTAACGATAACCCTATATGCAAAACAGAAAAAGAGACTCAGATGTATAGAACAGACTTTTGGACTCTGTGGGAGAAGGCGAGGGTGGGATGTTTCAGGAGAACAGCATCGAAACATGTATATTATCTAGGGTGAAACAGATCACCAGCCCAGGTTGGATGCATGAGACAATTGCTCGGGCCTGGTGCACTGGGAAGACCCAGAGGGATGGGGTGGAGAGGGAGGTGGGAGGGGGGATCGGGATGGGGAATACATGTAAATCCATGGCTGATTCATTTCAATATATGACAAAAATCACTGCAATGTTGTAGGGTAGTTGGCCTCCAGCTAATGAAAATAAATGGAAAAAAAAAAAGAAAAAAAAAAAGAAATCATCCAAATGAATATGAAACAATAAATAAAAACATTCTATGAAAAAGTAAACTGGAAAAAATTTGCTCCCAGCAAATATACCTTATAAGAACTACTAAATGAAGTCCATCAAGCTAAAAGCACTTAACTCTAGATGGTACTCCAAATACAAATGAAAGACAAACACCATTGGTATGCTATTCAAAAAGACAGTATAAATTCATATTTTCTAATTTCTGTGAACTTATTTTAATACCAAGTATATAAAACAATATGCATATAAAGTATTACAGGGCATGCAATATACATGAAAATGTAATATACTTGCCAATAATAGCAAAAAAGAGGTAGGTGGGGGCAAATCTGTACTGAGCAAAGAATGACATGATAATTCAAAACCACAGAAACAAATGGAGAAAACTAAAAGTAACAAAGTTATTATAACAAAAGCTATAAATACATAGTTGCTTTACATACTTCACCCAGCTTCTTTAAAAGACATAAAATTACACAAAGCAATAATTGTAAGAATGCATTGTTGAAATTGTAGCATTCATAGGTGTAATATGTCTAACAATAATACCACAAGGAGAGAGCAGAAGGCAGAGAGCTAAATAGAAGTAGTGTCTCTCTATCACTCTGGAATTAATTTAGTATGTCTGAAGTTTATTGTGATAAGTTAAGATATAACATGGTAAGCCCTAGGGCAACTATTAAGGTAATAATTCAAACAATATACTGAAAACTTCATTAAAAAATTAAAAATGATAAAAAGTATTAATTATAAATTAATTTTTTAAAGTAAAGGAGAAATAAAAGAACAATAAAAGACATGAAATGACACATATAGAAAACAAAAAAGTAAAATATCACATGTAAATCCAATTATATCTATATTAACATTAAAATGTGAGTGAATTAAAATTCAGTCAAAAGGCAGAGATCATTGAACTGGACCATAAAAATGATCCAAATGCATTCTGTCTATAGGAAGACACAGATTCAAAGACAAAAACAAGGGGCTTCCCAGGTGGTCCAGTGACTAAGACTCTGAACTCTCAATGAAGGGGATCTGGTTTCATATAAGAACCAGAGCAACCAAATAAATTAATTAAAAATACTTTTTTAACAAAGATACAAACAGGAGGAAAATAAGAGTGTATAAAAAGAGATGCCATGCAAATAGAAACAACAGGGAAGTTGAAGTGGTTAGATTAGTAGACAAAATAGACTTCAAAACATGTTACTAGAGATAAAAAGGAATATTTTATAATAATAAAAGTTAATCTGGTATAAAGACAGAACAATTGTAAATACATATGCATTTAATAACATATAGTTGCCTCAGAAATCAAGAGAACTAGAGACAGTCATATCACATATGAAGTTGGGGGGGTACAGAGGGACATAACCTGCTCCTACATGGATGAACCTTGAAAACATTATGCTAAGTTAAGACAGTCACACAGAAAACACGTTTTATGTCATTCTATTGATATAAAATGTCAAGAACAGGGAAATCTATAGATACAGAAAGCAGATTAATGATTGCTTACAGTCAAAGGTGACAGAGGTAATAAGAGAATGATAGCTAAATGGTAAAGGATATCTTTTTGAGATGATGAAAATGTTCTAAAACACACCATGGGATGGTTGCACATATCTGTGAGTATACTAAAAAAACACTGACTCATGTACTTTAAATGGATGAATTATTTGGTAGGTAAATTATATCTCAATAAAACTGGTTAAAAACTGTGCCAATTGAAAACGCTTGATACATTATTAAAATAAAACAAGATTGGTGGCTCAGTGTTAAAAGAATCTGCCTGTCAGTGCAGGAGACACAAGAGACCCACTGCAGTAGAAAATGGCAATCCGCTCCAGTATTCTTGCATGAAAAATCCCATGGACTGAGGAGCCTGGTGGGCTATACTCCATGGGGCTGCAAAGAGTCTGACATGACTGTGCAACTGAGCACAGTTTATACACCTCTTTATATACATGACCACAGCTGATGCTGCTTAGTCACTTCAGTCATGTCCAACTCTCTACCACCCTAAGGACTGCAGGAATACAGGACTGCAGCCTGCCAGGCTCCTCCATCCATGGGATTCTCCAGGCAAGAGTACTAGAGTGGGTTGCCATGCCCTCCTCCAGGGGATCTTCCCAACCCAGGGATAGAACCCGGGTCTCCTGCATTGCAGGCAGATTCTTTACCACTGAGCCACCAGGGAAACCCCACTTATGTGACTACAACTGCATAAATACACATGTATAGATAGGTATATAATAATACAGATATAAATGAAATAATTATAAACAGGAAGTCGGGAAATTTAGCTCTAATTTACTCACCAATGAGAGAGAGAGAGAGCAAATGCCAGAATGTTAATGGTGATTATCATTTCAGTGGTAGCATTAATGCATAATTTCAGGTCACTTTAATTTTCACAGTCTTCCTGTTTTCTTCAAATCTCTTTACTCATATAAGGGAAAAAAGATTATTATATTTGAAGGTTCAGGAATTCTGCAATTCAAACTCAGTCTTAATTTAATGAAAGAAAATCTGCAGTCATTATTATAGAATTCAAATCACTGTAGTAAAGGACAGATATACTTAACTAAGACTGACGATCTATTAAAATACATATTAGTAGATATATAGATATCACCTGGCTTCTGAAATGTAACTGAAATTCTTTATATCAAGATGAAATACATAACATTTATTTAAATATATACTAAAAAGTGACAAAATTAATGGAACAAATTTAATAGACTACAGATTTTTTTTTTTTTGGAAAATTGGAGAATACTCAATGCAAATTGAAAAGAAGTGCCTCGAAGAAGTAAACATTTATGCTATAATTCTGACAATACAGCAGAAGCATTAGCACAAAGTTAAAAACCTTGCATTAACATCCTAGCTCAGTGACGTTCTATCTCTGTGACACTGCAAAACTGTCCTAACCTCTCGGTGCCTTAATATCCCCCTCTGTAAATTGAGGTAATAATATCTACTCCATGTGATAATTATAATAAAAACATGTGTCAATATTTGTAAAGTGCATAGAATACTGCCTGTAAGTGCTGCAAAAGATTATGCTGAAAAAATTTTATATAAGTATATACACAGTAATCATAAAGAATTAATTCAACCTACTTGTCCCAGATCACACTTAGCAGTCACACCAACTCTAAGAGACTAGGTGTCCCAGATAAATACAAGGCAAAATTGTAAGGACAGATAATGACAGAAGAGCTTACACTCCTCAGGTATGTACTCCCTGGATTAGTGCTTTTCTCAGAGCCAACCTCACATCCTTGTTTCTCAAGCTGTATATCAAAGGATTTAAGGATGGGGTAACAATATTATTTAATACCTGAACCACAGAATCCAACCAAGGGCTGGAGGCAGGCCGGAGATAAATGAGGACCACGGGTCCATAGAAGAGCAGGACGGAAGTCAGGTGGGCACTGCAGGTGGAGAAGGCTCTGTGCCTGCCTTCTGAGGAGCTGATTCTCAATATAGAGATAACGATGCGAGTGTAAGAAGTGAGGACAAGAAGGAAACACAGGAGTGCCACAACACCTACGTTGGTGACACTCACCCTGTGAGCTAGAGAGGTGTCTGCACAGGCCAGGGGCAGCACCACCGGGATGTCACAGAAGAAATTGCCCACCTCCGTGGGGCCGCAGTAGGGTAACTTAAACACAAGAAATGCTAGGACAGACGCATGCACACTGCTCCCCACCCAGGTGCTCAGAGTCAAGATGGCGCACACCCTGGGGCTCATGATGACCGTGTACCGCAAGGGGTGACAGATGGCGGCAAAGCGGTCATAGGCCATCACAGTGTACAGGAAACACTCCGTGCAGCCCAGGAAGTGATAAAAGAAGAGCTGGCAGGCACAGCCCTGGTAAGAGATGGTCCGGCTTTGCCCCAGTAGGTAGAGCATCATTTTGGGGGAACTCACGGAAGGGAAAAAGATGTCAAACACTGACAGGTTGCCCAGGAAGAAGTACATGGGAGTGTGGAGGTTGGAGGAAGTGAGGATTGCCAGGAGAATGAGCAGGTTCCCCACCAGAGTGAGCAGGTAGAAGGTGAGGAAGAAGACAAAGAGCGCGTGTTCCAGCCCCTGTGTGTGAGGGATTCCCATGAGGAGGAACTCGGTTACTGGTGTGTGATTCCTCATCTTCATATCTAGTCACACCTGGAAGATCAGACAGTGGTCTCACTGAGATGGGCTTTCCCCAAAACACTAATACCTGCACAGAATCCATGGGAAAGGGATAACATCTGTATACTGTACATAAAAATAGAGAAGAGAATGACAACCCACTCCAGTATTCTTGCCTGGAGAATTCTATGGACAGAGGAGCCTGGAGGCCTGCCCTCCATGGGATCTCAAAGCACTGGACACAACTGCGTGACTGAACTGACCTGAACTGATTGATGTGAATGGTTCTCAAAAATGCTCTCACCATCATGACTGGAACAGCAGAAAACTGAAAACCATCTATGGTAATACAGGAAAACAGGATGGAAATGATAACACTTAATGCAGGCAAAAGCATCAAGCAATTAGCAATATTAAAAACAACTATCTTCTTTCAACATAAATTCTGTCTTTCAATAGAATTTACATCTGCAATATGACAATACATATGGATACAATTAAGGTTTTTAAGACTCAGCATCATTAATTAGGGAATATCTTAAGAAAATCCATGGATTCAACTAAGTCAGTTTTAGCCCAAACTCCAATAGAGCCAATTCCCATCTTCTCTCACCTGCCTCTAGTATGTATAACCCATCAGATGAGGAGAGAGCATTCTAGAAAGAAGGAACCTACAGATGGAAGGGAAAGAGTGGGCTTGGACTGGAATCCAGGCTGCACATCCCCCCTCTTGGTTTCCTTTCCTTTTAAATGCCATGGAACACGAGGGCCAGGCTCTGAAACCAGAGGAGCTGAACACACCTCTTTGTCAGAGGAGTGGCATTCATTCCCTGAAGAGTGAATAGGTATTTTGGGTATTCCTTTGGGGCCGTCTCCCCAAAGGAGATATCTGTAGAACAGAGGATGCAATTAGACTGGAGACTTTCCTTCCTCCTTCTCCCCTCCACTTCTTTACTTCACTCTATCTCATTAATTCTTAGACTAAAATGCAATTATGCAAAAGCATTTACTTGTTTTCAGATCCCTTTGATTAACAGTAATTCTTAGACATTTTTTTCCTTTAGTAGAAAGCCATCCATTAAGTTCAAATATTTGAAATTGCCAGTGATCCTGTGCTGAAAGAACTGAGTTTAAAGAAAAAGCTGGAAATTAGTAAAGTAACCACTGAGAAATGAGGCAATAATCTCATCTGGTATTGACAAAACTTCTTTTTTCTATAATTAGTTCCCCAATATCACTTTCTCAACTGCCTCAATTAATATCTTATCCTTTTCTAAAAACTCTTTTTTCATTTTCATCGAAGATCACTACTAGTCTTTATCTAGCATGTTTTAACTACTCTAATTTGGTTCAGTTTATGTTTTAGGAATCAATCTGTTAAGTACTGTGTAGAGAAAGGATCAGAACACCAAAGTCAGAATTAGGTAGGACTGTGATCATGTTATCTTTACTGGTCATTCAATGAAACAAGCACATGGATCTATTTTAAATGTTATAGCTAAAATCACTTTGCGATCACACAAAATGACAATGGTTTACGTATTCACAGAACCCTAATAATCACTGTCTTTTTTTCTATGCTAAGGAATTCAGAAGTCTTCTGTTTCTATGCTTTTGAAATTATAATTACTTCTTACTGAGAATATCCTATTTTATTTAACCAAACTCTTCAAGGCTCCTTTATTTCACCCTTGCACCAACCCTATGAATAGATGTTATTTTCTTTTTGAAGATAAATATAAGGCTGGAAAAGTTTAAATAGTTATGTACTCCAAAAGCCAATCACAGAACTTAGATTTGAATGTCAGTTTGTCTGCATTTAAGACTTATGATCACTTCTAACAAAATGGAATAAATAATTTTAGTCTTAATTTTAAAAGCAAATGTAGCCTTATATTTCTACCCATTTTCTTATTTGTTAGCTTTGTTTTCAAAATGAAGATGGTGAATCATGTCATCATAAAACTTAAAATTTTTTGACAAACAATGATTTCTTTAATATTTTAGACAGCTTTATTGAGGTACAATGTCTATGCCATAAAGTACCCACTTTAAGTGTACAACTCAATAAACTATACTTACAAAGAATATGTATTGATAGTTGAACAACCATTACCACAATCTAATCTTAGAACATTTCCCTCATAATATATATACTATGTGTATATGTATGTATGTATGTGTATACATGTAAATAAGCATATATACAATATACATTATATATATATATTCCCTCTTTATATGCACACACAACAATCAATTTATTTTCCATCTCAATGAACTTGCCCTTTTACTAGTGGAGTGACAAATGTATGTTGCTTTTTTGTCTGGCTTCTTTCACTGAACACAGCATTTTTGAGACTGATCTCTGCTGTTGCACTGGTCAGTATTTTGTTCTTACATATTTATGAAGTATACTGTAGCATATGAATATTTTGATTTCCTGAATCATAGGTGAAGAGTCTAACTATATCCTAGTACTTACAGACCCCTACAGTTCATGGGGTCACCAACAGTTGGACACAACTGAGCTACTAACACTTTCAGAAATTTTTTAATATCTCAAAATCATCATCATCATTATCCACACAAAACTGTGTTATTTTGGATTGTGTCACATGTTAAATAGTTCAATGTATGAATTCTGAATATATATACACACATATATCCATAGTTTTAATTATTTTGTTTCAGCTTGTAATCTAAATTTCTATACTATGAAAAACATTTACTGAATTAGTGAAAATCAGACCAGCACTGAAATGATTTATAACTAGTAATGTGCCCCAACCTTTCCTTTCTCAATTGCCCTTACTATAGATTGAATATTTCACTTTGTATGTAAGTAATTCCAAGAAATCTTCAAGGGTTTTGTGCATCTCACAATTACTATCCCCATGATTCATTAAAACACAAATATTAGGAAGAGATATAATCCATTTCTACGGGTGTTGTTGTTGAGCTGCTAAGTCATGTCCAGCATTTTGTGACCCCATGGACTGCAGCATGCCAGGCTTCCCTGTCCTTTACTATCTCCCAGAGTTTGCTAAAATTCATGTCCATTGAGTTGGTGATGCTATCTAACCATCTCATCCTCTGCCGCCCCCTTCTCCTTTTGCCTTCAATCTTTCCAGCATCAGGGTCTTTTCCAATGAGTCGACTCTTCACATCAGGTGACCAAAGTACTGGAGCTTCAGCTTCAGCATCAGTCCTTCCAATGAATATTCAGGGTTGATTTCCTTTAGGATTGACTGGTTTGATCTCCTTGCAGTCCAAGGGACTCTCAAAAGTCTTCTCTAGCACCACAGTTCAAAAGCATCAATTCTTCAGCACTCAGCCTTCTTTATGGTCCAATTCTCACATCTGTACATGACTACTGGAAAAAACATAGTTTTGAGTACACATTTAAGTTATGTACTCCTCCATCAATTATATTATTTGTTTTGCTGTTGCTGTTCCTGATGATGCAGTAGATTTTATAAACTGCTGTATGCGTGTGTGTTTGTGTGCATGTGTTTTAAATAAAATTTTATGCTGTGTGCTATGCTAAAGTTTTACATTTAGTAAAGATTTAAAGTGCTTAATTTTTTTTTTTTTTTTTTTTTTTTTTTTTGCAATCCCAGCCATTACAACACTGATTTAGAAGAAGCTCAGAAAAGTGGTTGGAGTTCATTCAGATTTGGCTTGCATATATCTTCAACTTTAATGAGAATACATATTTAAATTAGTGTATGTTGTTGTTTTGTATCCCATGTTTCACTCAAGTTTCTGTTTCATCTAAATACATATGCTATTACATGATAATTTAAAAGAATAAGTGGTACCCATTCATTCTCTTAATAAACTCACCCACAGTGCTCACTAGGTACTGGGGCATGTCCAACACATACAACGGTGAATAAGATAAACATGATGGAACTTTCCATTGCCTAGAATAGAAATCTACTGAACAAGCTTAAGTATTAGTGTGATAACTATTTGTCATAATCATTAGACAGGTTTTACAAGATATCATAACATGAGGGTTCTTCCATCAGTATCCAGCCTTAATAGGACAGCAAACTAATACTAGAATTGTTTGAATCCAGCATATAGTCTAGGACTCACTCCCAAAGCATAGGAATAGGATTCTGTATGATCTTAGATTTTACCTGTCAGGTTAGGAGAGGCCACTGTCTGTGGGTGCAATTGGACTTCAGTTTGTCCTTTTTGTCTCATGCTTTTTGTAAGGGCAGCAATTTATTTTATTTGGGATTTTCACTTTTTGTTTTGTTTTAGTGGTTTCAAATGATATGTGTACTTTGGGGAGTAAAAATGGAACACAAGACCTACACATCAGTAAAATGTCATAGACAATAAGGACTGATGTGTCTGTGGGGTCTCCTGTAAATATTCTCCTTCTTTCTCTCTGGATTCTGGAGAAGAGTGAGAAATAATGAACAACTTGAGTATTATGGGAGGCCAAGTTAGAAAATGTAACGTGGAAAAAACAAATACGCATGGTAATTGAACCCAGTAATCAGGACATCTTCTCTTCAAACAACACTGAACAATAAGGCTTTCCCAACCCTTTCACACTAGAGGGTTGTCTGGGATGTTGTCAGTATGATACAGTAGGAAACAGTGATAGTAGGAGTTAAGAGGACTTGAGACTAGAGCTGTATTTCCCCTAACTACATGTGTTATGAAGGGCAAGATATTTACTGCTATATCTCAGTGCTACCATGTACAGAGGGCTGTAATGTGTTGTGGCACAGAATTAGTAGAGATAAGAAGAAAGTCAATATATAAACATGACCTATGTTTATGTATATTGTACTGGTTATTTACTGAACAATCTTTGTGTATCATAAGCTCTAAAGAGAGCTCAATAAAGGCCATGTAAGATAGGCATAAACAAACACATAATAATAAAAATACCAGAACCCAAACAGAAGGAGAAAATGCAGAAAACATCAAGAGAAAAATAACTCATTATCCCTTACAAAGGAACCTCAGTAAAAACTATGAGTGACTTCACATGTGAAACAGTAGAGATCAGAAGACACCAGAATAAATATTTAAATACTCAAAGGGGAAAAAAAGTCAACCACTAAACTACCTACATTAAAGGTATCATCAAAATGAATATGAAATAAACATATTCTATGAAAAATTAAAATGGAAAGAATTTGTTTCCAGCAGATGCAACTTACAAGAAACACTAAATGAAGTTCTTCAGGCTAAAAGCATGTAACACTTCATGGTAATCCAAATCCAAATGAAAAACAAACAGCACGGGTAAAGCTAAACATGTTATTCAGCTCCATTCAGTTCAGTTCAGTCGCTCAGTCTTGTCCGAGTCTTTGCGACCCCATGAACCACAGCACCCCAGGCCTCCCTGTCCATCACCAACTCCCAGAGTCCACTCAAACCCATGTCCATTGAGTCAGTGATGCCATCCAACCATCTCATCCTCTGTCGTCCCCTTTTCCTCCTGCCCTCAAGCTTTCCCAGCATCAGGGTCTTTTCAGATGAGTCAGCTCTTTGCATCAGGTGACCAAAGTAGTGGAGTTTCAGCTTCAATGTCAGTCCTTCCAATGAACACCCAGGACCAATCTCCTTTAGGATGGACTGGTTTGATCTCCTTGCAGTCCAAGGGACTCTCAAGAGTCTTCTCCAATACCACAGTTCAAAAGCATCAATTCTTCGGCGCTCAGCTTTCTTTACAGTCCAACTCTCACATCCATACATGACTACTGGAAAAACCATAGCTTTGACTAGACAAACCTTTGTTGGCAAAGTAATGTCTCTGCTTTTTAATATGCTGTCTAGGTTGGTCATAACTTCCCTTCCAAGGAGTAAGCATCTTTTAATTGCATGGCTACAATCACCACCTGCAGTAATTTTGGAACCCAGAAAAATTAAGTCTCTCACTATTTCCACTGTTTCCCCATCTCTTTGCCATGACATGATGGGACCAGATGCCATGATCTTAGTTTTCCGAATGTTGAGCTTTAAGCCAACTTTTTCACTCTCCTCTTTCACTTTCATCAAGAGGCTCTTAGTTCTTCTTCACTTTCTGCCATAAGGGTGATGTCATCTGCATTATCTGAGGTAATTGATATTCCTCCTGGCAATCTTGATTCCAGCTTGTGCTTCTTCCAGCCCAGCGTTTCTCATGATGTACTCTGCATAGAAGTTAAATAAGTAGGGTGACAGTATATAGCCTTGACGTACTCCTTTACCTATTTGGAACCAGTCTGTTGTTCCATGTCCAGTTCTAACTGTTGCTTCCTGACATGTTATTAAAACACTCTATAAATGCATATTTTCTAATTTCTATTAACTTATTTTAAAGCCAAATATATAAAGCAATATGTGCATAAACTATTATGGGGCATGCAATATATATGAAAATATGAAACACTTGCCAATAATAGCAAAAAAGAGGTAGATGGGAGCCAATCTGTATTGGGCTAAGAAAATAACATGATAGTTCAAAACCATAGAAACAAGTGGCGAATGCCAACAATAAGTAGGAATGTCATTATAACAAAAGCTATAAATACATAATTGCTTTACATACTTCTTTAAAAGTCATAAAGTTATACAAAGTGATAATTATAACAGTATGCTTTGGGAATTGTAACATTCATAGATATAATATAGATTTGACCATTTTATTACAAAAGGAGAGGGGAAGGAAGACAGCTGTATCGAAGTAGTGTCTCTATATCACTCTGGAATTAATTTAGCATACATCTGAAGCTGATTATGATAAGTTAAGATATAAGATGGTAAGCCCTAGAGCAACTATTAAGGTAATAACTCAAGGAATATAATGTAAAACTCATTAAAGAAATTTAAAATGCTACATTATGAACTAATTTTTAAAAGTAAAGGAGAAACAGAGGAACAAAAAGACATGGAATGAGACATATAGAAAACAAAAAGTAAAATATCACATGTAAATACAATTGTATCCATATTAACATTAAAATGTGAATGAATTAAAATTCAATCTAAAGGCCAAGATGGCCAGGCTGCACTTTTTTAAACTATCTTTCCTGTATGTTTATTTTGTTTGTTTGTTTGTTTGTTTGTTTTGGCTGTGTCGGGTCTTGTTTGCTGTGCAGGCTTTTCTGTCCTTGAGGTGAGTGGGCTACACTTCCTACTGTGGTCACTTTGCTTGTTGACGGGCTCTAGGCACGACAGGTCGCTCAGTAGTTGCAGTTCCCAGGCTCTAGAGCACAGGCTCAATAGTTGTGGCTCACAGGTTCAGTGGTTTTGCAACATGCCTGAACATCCCAGATCGGGATCGATTCCATGTATCCTGCATTGGCAGGTGGATTCTTTACCACTGAGCCACCTATGGAACCTTACGGAAGACACACACACACAGAGATTCAAGATACTCCCTCACAGAGACAGATACAAATAGAAGGAAAATAAAAGCATAGAAAAACAGAGATGTCATACAAACAACAACCACAGGAAAGCTGAAATGGCTAAATTAATAGACAAAATAGACTTTAAAAGTATTACTAGAAGACTTCCAAGAGGACTTATGCCAAGACACAACTCCTGGGACTGCTGCTGCCACCTCCCCCATCCCTATGGCAGGCCACTGCTGGCCCACGCCTCTGCAGAAGACCCTCAAACACTCACAGCATCTCCCCTTTTGCATCCCTGTCAGGATCCCAGGATCCACTCCCTCGCCCCAACCACCAATGAAGCAAAACTGGCTGGAAGCATGCAAACTAGTGCTTCTCAACCCTGATTGAATAATGGAATTTTCTGGGAACTTTTAGAACTGTTACTATTCAACTGTCTAAGGTGGAGATTGGGCATCAATATTGTTTTATAGCTTTCTAGATGATGATTCTAGTCTTATTCTCTGACCCTGTCTTCCCTGCCCCACCTTTTTCCCTATCAAAATTCATTCTCATCTGTGGTTTGGAAAAAGTTGTAATATATTCATCTGAAATAAGAAATTGAAAAAAAAAGTATTACTAGAGATAAAAAGGGGCATTTTATAATGATAAAAGTGTCAGCCCTTTATGAAGAAAGTACAGTTATAAATATATATGGATTTAATAACATATAGTGACCTCAGAAACCAAAGTAACTAGGGATGTTCAGGCCACATAAAATAAGAAGTGGGAAAAAATAGTAACCTGCTATATGGATGAACCTTCAAAATGTTATGCTAAGTTGAAGAAAGTAGTCACAAAAAATATACATTTTATGTAGTTCTATTTCTATAAAATGTCCAGAACAAGCAAATTTATCAATACAGAAAGCAGATTATCAGTTGCTTAGAGAGGAAGATGACAAGGATAATAATAACAGAATGATAGCTAAAAGGTATAGGGTATCTTTTTGTGATGATAAAAAAATGTTGTAAAATAGACCATGGCGATGGTTGAAATTCTAGTATATACTAAAAAAAACATTAATTGTATAAGTTAAATGTGTGAATTATTTGGTATGTGAATTGTATCTCAATAAAACTGGTTTAAAAATTGTGGCAATTGAAAATGTTTGATACACTGTTAGAACAAGAATATATATATACTATGACTACAACTGTATAGGCACACATATGTAGATAGATATATGGATGATATAGTTGAAATAATTATAAACAGGAAGTCAGAAACTTTTGTTTCAATTTAGTCACTAATGAGAGAGAGAGGAGAAATAACAGAATATTGACAGTGATTATCATTTGGGTGGTAGAATTAACTTGCAATTTCTAGACACTTCAGTTTTTACATTTTTCCTGTTTTCTTCAAACCTATTTGTTTACATGAGGAAAAAAGTTATTTAGATGAACCAGGAATCTGGAATTCAAATTCAGTCTTTGATTTAATGACAGAAAATCTGAAATCATTATTAAAGAATCCAAACCATGGTCATAAAGAGCAAAAACACTGACCTAAAACTAGAGGATCTGTGGTAATACCTATTAGTAGATAACATGGATATCACCTGGCTTCTGAAATGTAATCAAATTTCTTAATCTCAGACTCAAGTATATAACACTCATCACAATATAGATGAAAAAGTGATGGAAATTAATGTAACAAATTGAATAAACTAGATTTTTTTTCTGAAAAATTGGAGAATACTCTCTGTAAATTGAAAGGAAGTGCCTGGAAGAAGGAAGCATTTAAGCTATCTCTGATGACACAGAGGCAGAATTAATAGCACAAAGTTAAACCCTTCCATTAACATTATAGCTCAGCAACCTTCTATCTCTGTGAACTGAAGTGTCTTAACCTCCCACTGCCTTAATATATTCCCCTGCAAATTGGGATAATAATATCTACTCTATATGATAATTATCATAATAACTTATGTCGGTATTTATAAAGTGGACAAAATAGTGTCTTGCACAGGGTAGTGCTATAAAAGATTTTGTTGAATAAAAGTTTATGTAAATACTACATGATAATGACAGAGAATCCATTCAACCTACTTGTCCCAAATCGCACTTTGCAGTCACACCAACTCTAAGAGACTAGTCGCCCCCAATGAATACTGGGCAAATTTATAAGAACAGGTACTGACAGAAAAGCTTACATTCCACAGGTATGTACTCCCTGGATTAGTGCTTTTCTCAGAGCAAACTTCACATCCTTGTTTCTCAAGCTGTATATCAAAGGATTTAAGGATGGGGTAACAATATTATTCAACAACGGAACCACAGATTCCAACCAAGTACTCGAGGCAGGCCGGAGATAAATGAGGACCACGGGCCCATAGAAGAGCAGGACGGAAGTCAGGTGGGCACTGCAGGTGGAGAAGGCTCTGTGCCTGCCTTCTGAGGAGCTGATTCTCAATATAGAGATAACGATACGAGTGTAAGAAGCGAGGACAAGAAGGAAACACAGGAGTGCCACAACACCTACGTTGGTGACACTCACCCTGTGAGCTAGAGAGGTGTCTGCACAGGCCAGGGGCAGCACCACCGGGATGTCACAGAAGAAATTGCCCACCTCCGTGGGGCCACAGTAGGGTAACTTAAACACAAGAAATGCGAGGACAGACGCATGCACACTGCTCCCCACCCAGGTGCTCAGAGTCAAGATGGCGCACACCCTGGGGCTCATGATGACCGTGTACCGCAAGGGGTGACAGATGGCGGCAAAGCGGTCATAGGCCATCACGGTGTACAGGAAACACTCCGTGCAGCCCAGGAAGTGATAAAAGAAGAGCTGGCAGGCGCAGCCCTGGTAAGAGATGGTCCGGCTTTGCCCCAGTAGGTAGAGCATCATTTTGGGGGAACTCACGGAAGGGAAAAAGATGTCAAACACTGACAGGTTGCCCAGGAAGAAGTACATGGGGGTGTGGAGGTTGGAGGAGGTGAGGATGGCCAGGAGAATGAGCAGGTTCCCCACAAGAGTGAGCAGGTAGAAGGTGAGGAAGAAGACAAAGAGCGCGTGTTCCAGCCCCTGTGTGTGAGGGATTCCCATGAGGAGGAACTCGGTTACTGGTGTGTGATTCCTCATCTTCATATCTAGTCACACCTGGAAGATCAGACAGTGGTCTCACTGAGATGGGCTTTCCCAAAACACTAATACCTGCACAGGATCCAGGGGAAAGGGATATTTCCCCTATTTATTGTACATTAAAAACCTCTAGACTGGAGTCAGTCCAGTTTTCACTAATTAATGTGCAAGCCACTTTTCATCTGCGTCCTCTGAAGGATAACAGATAACACAAGAGGCAGAATAGAGCAGAGGGCAGAGGATAAATCGTACCCTTGGATTTATCTGAGTTTAAATGCACACTCAGTGATTTTGGACAATTTTGAAAAAGTCTCCAAATCTCCTTGGTATCCGGTTAATAGTTGAATAATATGATTCTTATGAGGAATAATGCTTTAATGTATATAAATCCCTAATATAATGGCTGCAACTACTCACCCTCATTAGAAAATTCACTCAAGGCACTAATATTCTCATTTCAGTGCTCCTTTACTCCACACACCACTTGCTTTAGCTGACCTGTTCCTAAAGCACTTTGGAATCACCTATTGATTAAAATGATTCACAAAAATGCTTTCTCCATCATCAGCTAGAACAACAGACAACTAAGAACCATCTAGTGGAAATAGAGTGAAACAGGATGGAAATGATAATATTTAATGCAGGAAAAAGCAACAGGCACTTAGCAATAATAAATATAGCTATCTTACTTCAATGTAACATTCAGTCTCTCAGTAGGAATTATGTCTGCAATATGACAATATATGCCATCCCAATGAAGGTTTTTAAGACTCAGCATCATTAACTAGGGAATATCTTAAGACAATCCGTGGAGTCAACTAAGTCGGTTTTAGCCCGAACTCCAATTAGAGCCAATTCCCATTGTCTCTCACCTGCCCATGGTGTGTTTAACCAATTAGATGGAGAGAGAGCATTCTAGAAAGAAGGAACCTACAAATGGAAGGGAAAGAGTGGACTTGGCTAAAATCCAGGCTCCACATCCACCCTTCTGCTTTCTTTCCTTTAGATGTTGTGAAAGAGAAGGCCAGGCTCTGAAACCAGGGAAGATGAATGCACCTCTTGGTCAGATTCAGCCAGTCAGAACTGAAAATGTAGACCAACAGTGCCTGTGGTCCCTGAGAAAAAACAGTGCCTCAGTTCCCTGAGGAGAGAGCTTGGGGTATTCCTTTGAGACCCACTCTCTCCCCACGTGGGACAGCTATACAACAGAGAGCAATTAATCAGAGACTTTCCCCTCCTTCATTCTTTCTCCCCAGTGTCTCCACCTTATTAATTTTTAAACAAAAATCTAATTATGTAAAAAATTCACTTATTTTCATTTTGAAATTCTTTTGATTAACAATAACGCTTGGACTTTCCTGGTGGTACAGTGGATAAGAATCTGCCTGTCAATGCAGGGGACACTGGTTCGATCCCTGGTCTGGGAAGATTCCACATGCCACAGGGCAACTAAAGCCAGCACTCTGGAGCCCTCAGGTCACTACTACTGAAGCCCATGCACCTAGAGACTGTGCTCCACAACAAGAGAAGCAACAGGGTAGCCCACTAGATAAAGCTTGTGTGCAGTAACAAAGACCCAGTGTAATCAAAAATAAATTAAAAAAAAAAGACTCCAAGCTTCCAAAGTAGGGAGCATGAGCTTGATCCCTGGTCAGAAATCAGGATCCCACATACTGTGCAGCCAAAAAAACAAACAAATAGTAACTCTTGCGCATACTTTTCCTATAGTGGGAGCCATCCTTTGAGTTAGATATTTGAAATTGCCCAGTGATTCTGTGCTTGGAAGAACTGGACTTAAAGAAAAAGCTGGGTTTAGGGAAGTAACCACTTGCAGAAATGAGGCAGCCAATCCCATTTGTTATTAACAAAACCACTTTTTTTTTTTTTCATAATTAGCTGTATAGTTCCCCAATATCAGTTTTTCATCTTCCTGAATTAACATCCTTTTCTAAAAATCCATTTGTTTCTTTTTTCATTTCTTTATTCTTGTTAAAGATCACTACTCATGTTTATCTCAGCATGCTTTAACTACTGTAACTTGATCTAACTTAACATTTTAAGAATCAGTCTGCTGACTGCTGTGTAGAGAAAGGATAAGAACAGAAAAAGATAAAATTAGGTAGGTCTGTGAGCACGTTATTTTTACTGGCTGCTCAATGAAACAAGCATGTGGAAGAGGTAGTATATACATACATGGACTATACTCAACCACAGAAAAGAATGAAATTGGGTCATTTGTAGTGTTATGTATGTAGTTTCAGTTGTAGCTGATTCTTGGCAACCCCATGGACTGTAGCCAGCCAGGTTCCTCTGTCCATGGGATTTCCCAGGCAAGAGTACTGGAGTGGGTTGCCATTTCCTTCTCCAGGGGATCTTCCCAACCCAGGGATCGAACCCATGTCTCTTATGTCTCCTGCATTGGCAGGCAGGTTCTTTACCACTAGTGCTGCCTAGAAAGCCCTAGAGTCTGGCATACAGAGTAATGTAAGCCAGAAAGAGAAAAACAACTATCATATATTAATGTATATTTATGTAATGTAGAAAAATGGTCCTGTTGAATTTCTTTGCAGGGCAGAAATAGAGACGCAGGTCTAGAGAACAGTCTTGTGGACATGGGTTGGGGTTGGTAGGAGAGAGAGGACAAACTGGGATAGATTAGGGTTGACATTTACATCCTACCATGTGTAAAATAGATAGCTAGAAGGAAAGCTGCTGTATAGCACAGGGAACTCAACTCAGTGCTCTGTGATGACCTAGAAGGGTGGGATGGGAGTGGGACAGAGTCTCAAGAGAGAGGGGATATACATATGTATATAGGTGGTTCATTTTGTTGTAAATCCAAAACTAACACAACATTGTAAAGCAACTATATGCTGATAAAATTTTCTAATAGAAAATTTGTTACAGCTAAAATCACTTTGGGATAATACAAAATGCACTAAAATGGTTTAAGGATTTACAGCTTTCTAATGATCATTATCTTTTTTTCATGCTAATGAATTCAGAGGAGTCTTCTTTCTCCATGGTTTTGAAATTATAACTACATTTTACTGAGAATCTCCGTTTTTTTAACCAAACTCTTCAAGGCCCCTTTATTTCATTCTGGCATCAACCCTATGAGTAGATATTATTTTCTTTTTAAAGATAACGCTCAAAAAGTTTAAGTAATTGCCAAAGTTAACTCCAAAAAGTCAATCACAGAACTTAGATTTGAATGTCAGTCTGTCTGCATTTAAAGTTTTTGGTCACTTCTAACAAAGTGAAATAAATGATCTGAGTCTTAATTTTAAAAATAAATATGTTATAGTCATATATTACTACTCATTTTCTTATTCATTAGCTTTGTTTTCAAAATAAAGGTGTTAAATCAGATAATCATGAAACCTTAAAGCTTTTTGACTAGCATTGATTTTTTTAGTATTTTAACAAGTTTACTGAGATAAATTTGTATGTCATAAAATACCTATTTTATGTGTACAACTCAATAAGAATATATTTACAAAGAATATGTATTTATAAAGTTGTACAACTATAATCACAACCTAATTTTAAAATATTTCCCTCATATTAAAAGAAAAAAAATGTCCATTCTGCTGCTGCTGCTGCTAAGTCGCTTCAGTCGTGTCCGACTCTGTGCGACCCCACAGACGGCAGCCCACCAGGCTCCCCCATCCCTGGGATTCTCCAGGCAAGAACACTGGAGTGGGTTGCCATTTCCTCCTCCAATGCATGAAAGTGAAAAGTGAAAGTGAAGTCGTTCAGTTGTGTCCGACTTGTAGCGACCCCATGGACTGCAGCCCACCAGGCTCCTCCATCCATAGGATTTTCCAGGCAAGAGTACTGGAGTGGGGTGCCATTGCCTTCTCCGTACTCCAAGCTCTAGGCAACCATTAATCTACTTTCTGTCTCTATGAATTTGCCCTTTGGGGATATTTTTTACAAATGGAGTCATGAAATGTGTGTTCTTTTTTGTCTGTATATGAAAAATAGAACAACAAATAATATTAAGAAAGCAAGATGTGAGGATAGCTATAATTATATAGAATTTATGATACTTCAGTACTTTTATAAGCCAGTAACCATTCAGTTCTAGATTCAGGCTGTCTGGGAGTAAAAATTTCTCTGGCCTTAGTTGCTTCAACTATGAAAGGAGGATATGTATGTCTATGTATCTATGTCTTAGGATTTTGTGAGTTAAAGTAGTTGATACATGTAAAGTATATCATATACATTGGACTATTTTAAGTATTAACTCTTATTCTAGGTGTTTGGGTGGGTAAATCTAAATAGATAATCAACCTAAAACTTATTTGATTAAAGATTAAAATTTAAATGTTGAAAGATTCAAAAACAAGTAAGTTATATTGTTGGTGGTTCAATTTTATTTATTTTTTATTGTTGTTGTTGTTCAATTTTAACTAATTACAGATCTATTAGATTTTTAGGAAATGGACCAAAGCTATAATGAATAGAGAATGCTGGCTCAGAGAGACTTTCCTCTGCCAATTTACAGAAATCCAGTCTCCCATTTTATAAGAATAGATTAAATGGCCAACTTCTCACTTGAGACATATGAGTAGAATTTTAATGCCAAATTTCTCTGATGGCCAAAAGCATAAAGCTCCAAATGGGATTGTTTTGTACTGAGAAGACATGATTAAAGCCATAGAAGTTATAAACCAAGTTTAAACTTAAATATACCAAACTGTGCAATTCTACTTTAAAACTTCATACCTTGTTGACCTGGTTTTATTAAATGGCCAGAAAGAGATTGTAAGAAAATAGAGTAAGGCATATATTTTGTGAAAGAAGGAAGGAAGCCAGTCCGTGTTCTCCAGAACCTTGCTTCTTTATGGTAATCAATCAAAACATAGTTCCCATGAGAACAGACTGTGTAAAGCAGAAAAGATAAACTGTTTTGGCAAATTAAAACAGAGAAAGACTGAGTTAATCTGAAAAGCTTCCTTGAAGAGGTACATCGTGGCTCAGTCCACCAATCCCCAACCACATGACTTAGGACTCCCAAGAGATGTCACATAGCATCTTCACCCAACTCACTATTTCGGCAGCAATCCTGTTGTAAGTAGTGTATCTGAAGCAACTCCTCAAAGAATTTCATAGAGGAACTGCCACCGTACTTTATGCCCCAGAATGTGGACCACTTAAGTTAATACTTTCCTCAGAGCCAGCTTCACATCCTTGTTTCTCAAGGTGTAAATCAAAGGATTAAGGGAAGGGGTGACAATATTATTTAACACTTGGATAACAGAGTCTAACCAGCGGCTGGAATCAGGCCAAAGATAGATGAGCATCACAGGCCCATAGAACAAGATGATTGAAATCAGGTGGGCACTGCAGGTTGAAAAAGCTCGGCGCCTGCCTTCGGAGGATCTGATTTTGAAAATGGAAAGGACAATGCAACCATAGGAAGTAAAAATAAGGATAAGACATGTAAGAGTCACAAAATCCACGTCAGTGAAGCTTACCATCTGAGCTAGAGAGGTGTCTGCACAGGCCAGGGGCAGCACCACTGGGATGTCACAGAAGAAATTGTCCACCTCATTGGGGCCACAGTAAGGTAACTTAAAGACAAGAAATGTGAGGATACTTCCATGTAGGCAGCCACCCAGCCAAGAGCCCACTGTCAAGGTGGTACACACTCTAGGGTTCATGATAACCATGTATCGCAAAGGATGACAAATAGCCACAAAGCGGTCATAGGCCATCACAGTGTAGAGGAAACACTCGGTACCACCCAGGAAGTGGTAAAAGAAGAGCTGGGAGGCACAACCCTGGTAAGAGATGGTTCGGCTTTGGCCCATTAGGTAGAGCATCATTTTGGGGGAACTCACTGAAGGGAAAAAGATGTCAAACACTGACAGGTTCCCCAGGAAGAAATACATGGGGGTGTGGAGGTTGGAAGAAACCAGAATGGTGAGGAAGATGAGCAGGTTTCCCAGTAAAGTGAAGAGATAGAACATCAAAAACAGGATGAATAGCAAGTTCTCCAGCCCTCCAGTGTTAGGAATTCCCAGCAATATGAACTCTGACACGGAAGTGTAGTTCTGCATGTCTATGCACCAGGCAGCCCTGGAAAAGCAAAGCATTCGTGATATAAGACCACAAATAACTGAGAAAATATCTTCCTAGTAGAGTTATTTCTCAAGCAGTGGCTGTGAGCAAAAAAAACATCAAAGAGGAAAAGGAAATGAGTAATAAATCCAGGCCTGCAGCTAAATAATGTGTTACATTTGGCCTCACTATTTTTCATATGCAAAATTACATAGAATAATTTATCTCTATAGTTGACAAACCTCACTGTAATCAATACTTATTATAGGTTTTAAGTAGTTTCTCCCAATCCAGTTTATCATCACACAGACTGGTATGTTACAGAAGCATCTTCTCCAAGGAAAATTTGGAATCAGATGGCAAACTTGTTTTGTATTATAAACCAAGTCATAATTAGTTGCTTAATAGACCAACTGGGCTTGTCTAGTGGCTCAGCTAGTAACGAATTTGCCTGCAAATCAGGAGGCCCTGCTTTGATTCCTAGGTCAGGAAGAGTTAGGCTGGAGAAGGGATAGGCTACCCACTCCAGTATTGTTGGGCTTCCCAGGTTGCTCAACTGGTAAAGAATCAGCCTGCAATGTAGAAGACGTGGGTTTGATCCCTAGGTTGGGAAGATCCTCTGGAGAAGTGCGTGGCAACCAACTCTAGTATTCTTGCCTAGAGAATCCCAAGGACAGAGGAGCCTGGTGGGCTACAGTCCATGGGGTCGCAAAGAGTCAGACATGACTGAGCGACTAAGCACAGCAAAGCGATAAACCAACTATCCAAGTATATGCATATAAAAATGTGAACCTAAACAGAAATTATACTCACCTATTTATTCTTACTTTCAACAATAGTGTTTTCCATTGTTTAGCATTTACATTCAAGAAAAGATATACAATTCATATTTATAACATGCTCACACACACACAGGAATTACACCAAGTCTAGAAGAAAGCCTCCTGTAAGGAACAGAAATAATATTGCATCCCACCAGAAATATGTCCCTCCTCAGGAAGACTTTATTTCTATACTACATATCTCATACATGTAAGTTTCAATGACATTATTATTTTTTAACTTCATTAATTAATGTCAGTCAGATAAGCCTAAAGATCCTCAATTATTTTTCTGAAGGCCCAATATCTTCTTTTTTTCCTTTGAATCAAATTTTATGTTAGCCTTCCACATGTTGTCACTTGGATGTAACTGATTTTTCTCTGCCTGTGATCATGATTTGCTCATAGGAAATAATCTGATAGATCTATTAATATTAATTTATAAATTGCTAATCTCTTACCATTTCCTACATTGTTTTATTTTATAAGAATAAAGGCTTATAGCCATACAAGAAAAAAAGCTCAATAAATAGAATTTATGGCAAAGATGAAGAAGTGGAGAAAATAGGAGCTCTTAAGAATATTCTTGAAATCAATCTATAGAGCCAGGGCCCTGTATAAAGCTTCTCCTGCACAAAACATTTGAGTAGATTGTGATTCTGGCAAAAATACAAACAAGAAAGCAAAAAAACTCCTTTCCAGGCCCAAATATAATTTACACATTGAGTTTAAGCCTCAACAATCAATTTAATCTCACAAACATTAATTTTCTATCCACCTGCTAGAAATATAAAGATGAATAAAATAAAGTGTTAGCCCCTAAAGAACTTACTCTAATGGAAAACTGGTTTGTAACTCTGACCCTGACTCTATCATTTTCTACCTCTGGGCCATAAGAAACTCACTTAACCTATCTGAGTCTCAACTCTTACAAAAGAATAGTGGATAAACATATTTTCTGCCTCATAAAGTCTTTGTGAAGATTGAATGAGATAACAAAAATAAAATTCCTTGCCGGTGCTTGGCACTTAGTAGTAAATGTTCAATATTAAAGACTAACCTCATGCATATAAGAAAATGGTAATGTAGTTAAAACAAAATCATTGAAGGTGTGATGAAGATATAATTAGAAATGGACTTGAAAAGGGATTGCAAGATTTGAAAAAATGTAGAGTAAACATAGTCAACTGATCTTTGACAAAAGAGCAAAGGCAATGTAATGAGAAAAAATAGTCTTTTTAAACTAATGATTCCGGAACAACAGGACATCTCTCTCTGACACACGTAAATACACAAAATGTATCTAGACACAGACCTTACACTCTCCACAAAAATCAACTCCAAATGAATAACAAACCTGAATGTGAAATGCAAAACTACTGAACTCCTAGATGATAATTTAGGAGAAAATCTAAATGATCTTGGATATGGCAATGAGTTTTTAGATATAGCACCAAAGGCACAATTCATAAGAGAAATAACTGATACACTGAACTTCATTAAAATTTAGAAAAAAAAAAACCCTTGTTTTGCCAAAGACACAGCCAAGAGAATGAGAAGATAAGCTACAGAATGAAAGAAAATATTTTGTAAAAGACAACATCAGACAAAGGACTAATGTTATGAAGAACTCTTAAAATTCAGCAATAAGAAAACCAACAACTCAATTAAAAATTAGCCCAAAGATCTTAACAGATACCTCACCAAAGAAGACAAATATGCAGCTGGAAAATAAGGACATAAAAGGATGTTCCACATTATGTCATCAGGGAAATACAAATTAAAACAAATAGATAACACTACAAACTTAGAATGCCCAAAGTCTAAAATACTGACAATAACCAAATACTAGTGAGAATGTGAACTAACAGAACTCTCATTTCTGGTAGACATGCAAAATGGCACAGTCACTTTGTAAGACAGGCAGTTTCTTATGAATCTCAATATATTCTTACCATGATCCAGCAGCCATGGTCCTTGATATGGAGTTGAAAACATATATTAACACAGAAGTCTGCACTTTGGTGTTTATATAAACTTTATTCATAATTGCCAAAACTTGGAAGCAACCAAGATGTCCTTCAGTAGGTGAATGGATAAACTGTGGTATATCCAGACAATGGAACATCATTAAGTGCTATAAAGAAATGAGCCATCAACCTATGCAAAGACATGGAGGAATAATAAGGCTGTATTACTAAGTGAAAGAAGGCTATCTGAAAGAGCTACAACCTTTATCATTCCAACCATATGACATTCTGGAGACAGTAAAAAGATTACTGGTCGGCAGAGAATGGATAGGTGGAACACAAAGGACTTTTTAGGTCAGTGAAAATACATTGTATGGAATGGTAGATAGATGCTATTATATATTTGTTCAAATCCATTGAATGGACAAAACTGAAAGTGGACCCCAAAGTAAACTATGGACTTCAGGTAATTATGATGTATCAGGGTAGATTTATCTTTTATAGCAAGTGTAGCCTCTTAATGGGAATGTTTGATAATGGGACAGGTTGTGCATATGGAAGGGCCTAGGGTATATGAGAAATCTGTACTGTAAACCAAAAACTTATCTAAAAAAATAAAGCTTTTTTTAAAATAGCAAAGAAAAACACACAGGTCAGTAAAAATGTTCTTTTCATCAGACCTTCAACAGAGGATTATGTAAATATCTGGCAGAATTAAAAGATATCTTGTAGGCTAGAGGTGCATAAATTCTCCTTTTACCTGAACTTTATTTGTTTCTAGCTCAACAGTCAAATTCACAAAGGTGTTTGTTCCAAACATGCCATCAGCAAAAGTGTAAATTTCACAAATTACCTTAGGTTCACTTTCAAACTTCTCATTGAGTTAACACTCAATGCCTTATCTCCATCCAAATCTATTCTCAGGAAAGAATTTGACATACCAGGGACAAAAAATTCTAAGAACAGATAACAGATTTTCAAGCAGAAATTTTTACCTCTTAGGGAAACAGAAGAAGGAATTATTTTGCTGCAAAGAAGACTAAACTATATGTTTTCTTCCAACTCTGAATTCTAAAATTTTATATTATTAACATTTTATAAATTTTGTGGCTTTCACTATCACCACATTCAAAGATATTTGCATTTTAACCTTCAGGGTTCAATGACAGAATGAAAGTACATATGCCTGCTAAAGGAAGTTCTCATATTGATAAGAGAAGTAGATTGATATTGATTAAAAGGGTAGATGTTAAGAGTGGGGATAGTTTTTATTTTTTATACTAACTGCAAAAGGGAATTCATAAACAAAGAATCTCTCTGCTTCAATTTCATCCACCTTCCTCATACAAACCATTCTCCTACCACATGAGCACACTTATCTCTGAGTCTCCCCCACTTCATGTCCTTCTCAGTGCTGACTTACTAATGAATCACAGGACTCTGCAACATATAAGAATTTTCATAACTTCCATAATTCTCCCTCCTCAGTTGGTTGAACAGGGGAAATGACCAGGACAAATAGAGTCAAAAGCAAAACAGAGAGAGAGAAAAGGAAGAAGCATAGCGTAAGCAGAACAAGAATTGAATAGAAGGAGGTAGAGTTTTAGACAAACATTAGCTAATGGAAAACACACCTAACATGGGCAGAGGGATTTTTGTCAAGTTTTTAGGCAAGAGTATGTTTCTAAAGTCAAAAATCCATATTGGCGTAAGATGTCATGACATAGAGACAAGGTTCAGCACCTTGTGCTCTTGAGTCCAAGACACAAAGTTTCCACACTCAGCCCTGTCATGTAGTCTGGTCCTGAAATGCTGGGTTTATGATATTTTCAAACTGGAGAGTTTCTGTTGAGACACTATCCCCAGTGGCCCAATCTTAGACTTAAGAATCGTGAATCAGCAAAGGGAGTAATTAGAGGTCCTCCTGTCTATCCTAACACCCGTTTCCCATTACACATCTCATTATTTCATAATATATTATAGATTTATTGTAAATGTAGCATTACAACTTTATAAACTATCTGGTAAATATTCAAAAGAGTGAGAAAACAGCCATTAAAAAGAATTCATTTGAATCAGTTCTAATGAGATGGATGAAACTGGAGCCCATTATACAGAGCGAAGTAAGCCAGAAAGATAAAGACCATTATAGTATACTAACACATATATATGGACTTTAGAAAGATGGTAACGATAACCCTATATGCAAAACAGAAAAAGAGACTCAGATGTATGGAACAGACTTGTGGACTCTGGGAGAAGGCGAGGGTGGGATGTTTCAGGAGAACAGCATTGAAACATGTATATTATCTAGGGTGAAACGGATAACCAGCTCAGGTTGGGTACATGAGACAAGTGCTCGGGCCTGGTGCACTGCGAAGACCCAGAGGGATCGGGTGGAGAGGGAGGTGGGAGGGGGGACTGGGATGGGGAGTACATGTAGATCCATGGCTGATTCATGTCAATGTATAACAAAAACTACTGTAATGATGTAAAGTAATTAGCCTCCAACTAATAAAAATTAAAAAAAAAAAAGAAAAAAAAAAGAGAGAGAGAGAAAAAAAAAAGAGAGAAAAAAAAAAAAAAGAGTGAGAAAAATACCAGTATCTTTCCTTGACCTTATTTAATATGCTCTTTCCATTCGCTATAAACACATTTATATTTTTAACTACTTACAATCATACCCTATATGTAGTTTTTCATAATTCCTTTTTAATATTAACTTTTTGATTAATAATTTTTCTTATATCTGTCAAAATAAGCACACATAGGTAGGTAGACAGATGTGTGTGTGTGTTAGCTTCTCAGTCATGTCCAACTCTTTGTGACCCAATGGACTGTAGCTCACCTGGCTCCTCTGTCCATGAGATTCTCCAGGCAAGAACGCTGGAGTGGGTTGCCATTTCCTTCTCCAGGGAGTCTTCCCAAGGATCAAGGATCAAACCTGGGTCTCCTGCACTGCAGGCGGATTCTTTACCAACTGAGCCACCAGGAAAGCCCAAGATAAAGCTTGAGACCCCACGTAAGAAATGATTACCCAGGGCTGGATTGGTCACTTTCTATATTGTGGTTTCTATATTAGGAAGCTTAAAAAAAACTCTAAGAGGGTTTTTAGCAGCCTTATATTTGAGTGTATTATTGGAAAGAGGACATGTGAAGAGATAACACCAACTATCATGGGGAGGGTGGCTGGAGGAGCTTGAATACATTGAGAAAAACAAATAAGGAAGGTCCTGGGACTGTAGAAGTTTGAGATACTTGGTCAGGAATAAAAGGAGAAAAGATAGTAACTAAGTCAGAGAAATGCTCCTGGGAATGTATGTGGATTAACATCCTCCTTTAGCCTAACCAGATGACATCATAATAGATTTTTTTTGCATTTAAGTTTCTGTACCTGAAATTACCCTGAGAACTAGACTTGGATTCTAACATTCAGGTAAAGCCTCCACACAAGTATCTCCTGGGAACACCGAGAAGATCAGAACCAACAAAGGAGAGTAACAGGATGAGTCTTTGGGATCAGAACTTGTTTTTACAAATTAGTTTAGGCATAATCTATAAACAACATAATATATAATACATCATAGTTTTAGAGAAAAAAAAAATGGTTCCCATTTTTCTGTGAAGTAATTGCTCCGGATTTTTTCCTCAAAACTTTCTGTTCAGATATCCTGCCTCAATAATTGCATATTTAGATGTCTCTTTAAAAAAAAAAAAAAGGCATATTTTTTTTTAAGTGTAATAAAGCCATTGTAAAATTATGAAGGTAACAGAAAAACATGGGCTTCCCTAGTGGCTCAGACAGTAAAGAATCTGCCTGTGATGCAGGAGACCTAGGTTTGATCCCTGGGTCGGGAAGATCCCCTGGAGAAGGGAATGGCAACCCGCTCCAGTATTCTTGCCTGGAGAATCCCACGGACAGAAGAGCCTGGCGGGCTGCAGCCCATGGGGTCGCAAAAAGTCGGACACAACTGAGCAACTGAACTGAAGCGACTGAACTGCAGATGGAGTTATAAGAAAAAGGGGAGAGCTAGCAAACTCAAAAAGCACAAGATATGTGAAAACTAAATAAGCAGCCTAATTTTTAAACTGTGCTAAAAGACACAAAGCACAAAATTTACTGTCAACCATTTTCACTGTGCAGTTCAGTAGTGCTAAGTATATTCATGCTATTGAGCAACCAAACTTCACAGCTTTTTCATTTTACAAAAGGAAACTTTATATCCATTAAACTATTTTCCCTTTCCCCAGCCCCTGGCAACCACCATTCTATCTTCTTTCTCTATATTTTGGCAACTCTATAAACCTCATATACTTAAATCATACAGAAATCACATAGTATTTGTCTTATTTTGTGACTGCTTGTTTCACTTAACATAATCTCTTCAAGTTGCATCCATCTAGTACCATGTGTCAATTTCCCTCCTTGTAAAGATGGGAGTACTATTGCCTGTATTTCAATTATCTATTCATCATTAATGGACTCCTGAATTGCTTCCACCTCCTGTCTATGTGAATAATGCCGTGATGAAGAGCATGCTATAAATATCTACTCAAGACTCTTTGGACATAATTCAGAAGGATAATTGCTAAATCACAGGGCAATTTTATTTTTAAATTTTTTGAGGAACCACCATACTGCTTTCCATAGTGGCTGCACCACTTTATATCCCCACCAATAATGCACAATGATTGCACCTTCTTCACATTTCTTATCTTTTCCTTTTTTTTCCACTAAGAGCCATTCT
Source organism: Odocoileus virginianus (assembly GCF_023699985.2). NCBI lineage: Eukaryota > Metazoa > Chordata > Mammalia > Artiodactyla > Cervidae > Odocoileus > Odocoileus virginianus. Next base: position 936,679 of record NW_027224281.1, read on the forward strand.
AATGGGTTTGAGATGATTTCTCATGAATTTGATTTGAATTTCTCTAGTGATAGAGATTGAGCATCTTTTCATATGCTTATTGGACATTTGTGTGTCTTTTTTTGGAGAAATGTCTGTTTAAGTACTTTACCTCCTTTTTGATCAAGAAATTTGTTTGTTGTAACTGTTGATGGAGTAAATATCAAAAAGCAATGTGTGCATGTGTGTGTACACATTGTTTTTTAAAAAATTCTATGTTGGGTGCTGTACTAAAACTTCACATGTAGGAAAAATTTAAACTGCTTTGATTTTTTTTTAGTGCTAAGCAATAATTATTAGAAGGAGGCAAGTGGTTGGAGTTCATTCATATTCAGCTTTCATACATCTTCAACTTTAATGAGAATATATATGTAAATTAGTGAATATTGTTTTTGTGTATCCAAACTACCACACAATTGCACTTATCTCACATGCTGAAGTAAAGTAATGCTCAAAATTCTCCAA